>NC_081297.1:79426954-79729985 GCF_030435805.1 Mustela lutreola | reverse complement strand
AACAAAGCAAACAGATGCCTCATTTTGCCCCTGAGGTTGTTTTCGGTGATATTTTTCAATTACTATTGCAGCTGCAGAGTTGAGAATCAAAGCAAAGATCCTGATCTTTTCACCTTCCTATACTGCCTTAATCTTACCTATCTATGAGAGATCATTGAAAATTAATTCCCCCTTATTCAAGATGCAGACATTTTTCATTCCTGCAATCTAGAAAGGACACTTTTGAAGTCAAAGCATAGGCTAACAGGTCTGCTTTCAGTTAAGATTAGAATGTCAACCTCTGAACTCTCTCTAAATCCCAGAATGTATTCCTTGAAATTATGATCCAACTTATTCATAAAACCAACATTTATACTTTAGAATGCATCTCCTACACCCGATATAATGACCTCAGATATACAGGGGATTGTAAATTTTTCAGGTTGCCAACATCTGACCTAAAAAGTTAAAAATATTTATGGACTATCTCGGACAAAGTAAAGAAATAATGGCTGATATATGAAACAACTTTGCAGTCATGAAGCTTGATAGCAGGTCGAGAGTGGTAGTACTTTTACGTCCTTCACCAATGTCATTCAATGCCACACCCCAGGAACAACAATCCAGAGTTTTGTGTTAATCAATCACACAGATTTTATTTCTTTTATATCTGTTTCTCAATAAAGTATATGATTATTTTGCCTGATTTAAAATTTATATAAATCCTCAGACAACTTACAGTCTACCATATACCCAGTTCTTTCCTTTTCTTTGGGTGTGTATTTTCCAAAATTTGATTTCCACAATATATTTAACCACTCTACCCTTAGTGGATTTGAGTTGTTTCTAGCTTTTAACTATTTTATTCAGTACTATGTTCATATACATGCTTCCTGGTGTCCATTTGTAGGCGTTTCTTTAGATATAAAAAGTGCATTCTTAATTTGACTTATTAGTATTGAATTTTTTTCCAAAATTGTTCTAATCTGTAATCCTACCAACAACATATAGAAATTCTAGTAGGTTCTTATTTTTGCCAAAACTTGATTTTATTGAGATTTTTATTTTTTGGCCAATTTGGTAGTCGAGAAGTATTTTCTAATTGTGATTTTAAATTGTATTTCCAAGATTAGTCCTGAATCATTTTTTGCATATTTTAATTTTGGTTTGTTTATGGAGTTATAATCTATATGCAGTAAAATACACTCTTTGTAGGTTTCTTATAATTTTAATGGTGACTTGTGTTACTTCTTTTCTGATGTGCATGATCATAAATTGCCCCCCCTTCTTTTTCCTATTGGACTAATCTGTTTTTCTTAAAGTTTCATAGGAGTTCTTTTTTTTTTTTTTAAGATTTTATTTATTTATTTGACAGAGAGAGAGATCACAAGCAGGCAGAGAGACAGGTAGAGGGGGAGGGGAAGCAGGTTCCCCGCTGAGCAGAGAGCCCAATGTGGGCCTCGATCCCAGGACCCTGAGATCATGACCTGAGCCGAAGGCAGAGGCTTCAACCACTAAGTCATCCAGGTGCCCCAGAGTTCTTAATAAATTGGAAAATGTTTAGTAGACTGTCTCTAGAGAATCTCCTACAAGTTCTTGTAAATGTTTTTAGCTTTATCTTTCACAATTAAGTCTACTCCATTTAGAATTGATGATTGTGTGTGGTGTGAGGGATGGGTCCACTTTTATTTATTTTCCACTATGAAAATTTAATTGGCCAGCAACATATATTTAAAATGCTCATCTTTCTCAACAATTTGCAGTGTGATCCAGATCATATATTTTTTTTTTTTTCTTTTTGGTATTTGTGTGGTTCTGTTTCTTGGGTCTTCATTGTTTCTTTTGGCCAATCTATTAATCTCTGCTCCAATACCACACAGACTTAGCTATTGTAACTTTAAAATAATTAGTGATACATGAAGAGGAGAGCTTCCACCTTGTTCTTAATGAGTGCCACCAAAAAGATTGTGAAGACTTTTATGGAATTGCACTGAATCTATATCTTCATTCATCTTTTTTAAATGTTACTTGGGAAAAATAAAAAAATTCTTTATGGAGAATTATTTTAGTTATCCATTCCTCATTATCCCCAATATAGTGTCATAAGGACAACAAAAATAATCTTACTACCTCTTATGGTTTCTGTGGTCAGGGTTTTGAGAAGGGAAGAACTCATCTGAGCAGATCTAATGCAAACTCTTTCCTGTGGTTGCAGAGAGTTAGCAGCTGAAGCTGGAGCCAGGTAGAGGCCATGAGAAGGGGGCACCGAGCAGCTTGAAGAAAGAGATAGTTCGGCATCTTCTTCATATAGTCTCAGAGGCTCTGCACATGGTCCCACCAAAAGGACTGATTGATAGAGCACCTCTCAGCAAGGTGACCAAGTCCTGACAGCCAGCATTCTCAGAGACAAGAAATGAAGTGCCAATTTCAAGACTTGTCTGGAAACTGGACGAGTGTCACTTCCACTAGATTCTGTTGATCAAGCAGTTGCACAACCACAATCAAGGGATGAGGTACAAATTCCAACTCACAATGGTAGAGTTATCAAAGAATTGTGGGGTCATGCTTTAAAACTACGACTTTTGTTAGATTGATTGTGAAGAGGGCTCTATTTTTTTAATGCTATTGCAAAAGTTTATATTTTCTAATGGTTGCTTGCTGATGTATAGAAATAGGTATTAAATTTTATATTCAGCAACATTGGTAAGCTCTCTCGAAATTCTCCTAAGGCATCTTTTGATTCTTTAGGACTTCCATGATAAAACTCTTATTATCTGTCTATGATGACAATATTAGTCCTTTTTTCCCACGTGGTTTCTTTTATTGACTGTTCTTGGTCTACTGCTGTCCTGTAGTCTTCTGTACTAGAGGTACAGAAGAGGTCTACTGTTAGACCTCTAACAGAACTGAAGAAAGCAAGAACTCTTATCCCTAAGTTCAAAAGAATGATTTCACTCTTTTGCAATGAAATGTGATGATTATTATGTGTTATTAGTAGGTACTCTTTTTCAGGTTAAATAATTCCTTTCTATTTCTAGTTTACTAAGATTTAAAACAAATAACGAATAGATATTGAGTTAAATCTACTGAATTTTTTCTTTTTTTCTGCATCTATTGAGTTGATCAAATGACTTTCTTCTTTTAGTCTGGTGAATTTCTAATGTTACATGAATGTTGCATTCCCAGGATATGACCGATCTGGCTATGAGATATTGTCTTTTTATACATTGCTATATTTGATTTGCTAATTTTTTTTTAGCACTTTGTCTTTTCATCTATAATTATTTGCCAGTTGGGACCATACTTTTTCTTTTTCGTATTGTCTTTCTCTGGATTTGTTGTTAAGGTTTTGTTAGGCTCCTCAAATGAAATGGCGATTGTGCAGTTTTTCTGTACTCTAGTATAGTTTACAGCATGGGTTAGAATAATTCATCCCTTGACTGTGTAATAGAATTCATGCTTATAAAATATCTGGCTTGATATTTTTTCCTTTATTTTTGGTGTAGAAAAATATTTTATTTTTAATTTACTATAGTTAGCATTTATAAATCTATTCAGGTTTTTCTATCTCTTCTTGAAATAGTTCTGATAAGCCATTTTCTTTTTTCCCTCCTCTCCTTTCTTTCTAGTGATGTTAAAAAAAAATGAATGGAAAAAATGAAATATCTTGATTTCTCTTAAATAATTGCTAGTCTTTTTAAGTCTTTCAATCACATCAAGCTTTCTTTTGAATAATACTTTAGCTCTAAAAGGAAAGCAATTTCAAGAAAATTCTTCTATTTATTATTACTGTTAGTTTATTTTTTTTGAGAGAGAGAGAGAGAGAGAGATCGCACGTGTGCACAGGAGCAGGGTAGAGGAGCAGAGGAAGAAGGAGAGAGAAAATTCCAAACAGACTCCACATGTGTGACGTCTGACTTGGCCAATCTCACAGCCCTGAGATCACAACCTGAACTGAAATCCTGAGTCAGGACACTTAACTGATGATTGAGCCTCCCAGGTGCCCCACTATCGGTTCCTTTTTAATCTTGTTCCCCTCCCTCCCATCTGCTCTCCGTATGTTCCTTTCTCCTTCCCTTCCTCTCTTCCTTCATGTCCTCCCTCTCACAAGTAATCACTGAGCACTATGTCCTAGGCATCGTTCTAGAACAGGGACACAACACAAATTCTTGTCATTATGGTGCTTACATTCCAGTAGCAAGAGATTGACAACCACAAATAAATGATCACATATTATGGCAGATAAGAAATGCTGTGTCATAAAACAAAGCAAGGTAAAGAGAATAGGTATTTGATATATGTATTCATTTCATATTGCTGCTATAATAAATAACGTAAATTTGGTATCTCAAAACAACAGAAACCTATTTTCCTATAGTTCTGGAGGCTTCACGTTCAAAGTTAAGGTGTCAGCAGGACTGCACTCACCAGAACTTTTAGCAGAACTTTTAGGAGAAACTCTGTTCCTTGCCTCTTTCAGTTTCCGGTGGCTATTGGCATTCTTTGGCTTGAGGCCCCATTGTCCCACCTTTGCCACCATCTTCACATTATCTTCTTCTCTGTGTATGTTTAATCTAACTCTGCGGCTCCCTTCTAAGAACACCAGTGACAGTGTTTAAGGCCCACTGAGACCACCCAGCGTAATCTCAAATCCAGAGCCTTAACTAAATCGCACCTGCAAGGACCTCTTTACAAATAATGGTACAATCACAAATTCCAGGGATTGGGATGTGCTCATATTTTTGGAGGCCTTTACCAGCCTTCCACAGTATGCATACTTTATTCACATTGTATTAGCATTACCAGTAAAGGTGGGTTTTTAAAATTTATTTATTTGACAGAGAGCGTGAGAGCAGGAACACAAGCAGGGGAAGTGGGAGTGGGAGAAGGAGAAGCAGGCTTCCACCGAGCAGGGAGCCCGATGTGGGGCTCGATCCTGGGACCCTGGGATCATGACCTGAGCCAAAGGCAGACCCTTAACAACTGAGCCATGCAGGCACCCCTAAAGATGGGTTTTAAGAGAGAGAATGAAGAGAGGAGTTGATTCATGGAAGTGTTTTTGGGTAGAGCAGCCCAGGCAGAAGAAACTCAGTCCAAAGGCCCTGAAGTGAAGACTTGTTTCCTGAGCTTGTTAGAGGAACCACAGAAAGGCTAGAATGACTGAAGCAAGGGGAGAATGTAGCAGTAGCTGATGGAGAAGGTGGAGAGCAGGAGCACAGGATCATGTATGTTCTCTCTGGCCATCGGGAAGACCTTGGCTTTTACTCTGTGTGAGAGGAAAGACTGGAAAATTCTAACCAGCAGAATGGAAAGATGTGACTGTGCTTTAATCATTCTGGGTCTTATTTTGGGAAGACTATAGGAGGCAATAGTGTAAGTGGCAAAGAGTCCTGAAACTGTTGTAATAATTCATGTAAGAGGTGATGTTGGCTTGAACCATCTCTGATGAGCCTTCTGCTTAGAAGGTCAATTTTTCTCTTCCATTATTACATCTCTGCCAAACAGCATTGCACAACTCTTTACTTAATCTTTCTTCTCTTGGGCAAGAAGTAGGACTTTCTCATCTTTTAATACTTTCTTCAGTATGAAATTGATTCATTTCACTTCAATCATAGTGATGTTTCTAAAATATCAATTTGTTTAGATCACTCCCCTCCTTATAACCCTCTGCTTTCTCATTGTACTGAAAATAAGACCTACACTCCAAACCATGACCAGTAAGACTGCCAGATATATGGCTTTCACTTAGCTCTTCAAAGTCGTCTTCACCGGTGACTCTCCTGGTTCTCTACACTTCCATCAAACTGATCTCTTTCTATTCCTTTTAACATGCCCAGCCGGTTCCCACAGCAAAACAATTGCACTAAGAGCTCCTTCTGCCTGGAATGTTCATCCCCAGGTCTCCTTACCACTGCCTTATGATTGTCACTCAGTTCTCAACTGAAAAGTTACCTCCCTAGAGATCTTTCTTGGCCATCTTGCATAACCTCCTACTTATCACATCCCATCATATCACTGTTTTATTTTTATTTTAGTCTTTATCACCACCTGATAATTTCTGGTTTAATTATTTACTGCTTATCTCTCTTCCCACATTCACCCACCAGAATGTAAACTCCGTAAGTGAAAGGACTTAGGTCCTCTTGTTAAATGCCAGGTCCTCATATCTAGAAAAATGCCCGATACATATATATTTTTAATATATAAGCATACAATTGTATATGAAGATATATATTAATCTGCATGTAAAACTGATTAAAAGTGAAAAAATAAGTTCTTAAAGATAAAAGAACATTTTTAGCCTGTGCTTCCTATGTGCCAGGTATATTGCAAACCACTTTTTATGGATTATCTTAACTAATTCCTCGAGACTTTCCCAGATCTAGCCTCTAACTCCTACTCGCTTCATCTTCAACCTTTGTGACTCTTCCCTTTTTGATGCTTTTCCCCTTGCCTCAGCTCACCCCCTTCTGCCATTTCAGCCATCCTAGGCAAACCTCAATTCCTAAACCTGCTGTGATTTTTCTCACCTTGGTGCCTCTGGACTGCCTGTTGAAAATGAATCTCTTTCTTGCTTTACCAACACATTTCTACCTGTCCTTGGAGTTTAAATTTCGACATCATTTCCTTCACTCTGTCAGATACCAAACACACTAGGTGCCAAGGAATAGGAAGACAATAGTATACAGAATAGGTGTGGTCCTGGTCTTTTGGAGTCCCATATCTCAATTGTGGAGACTGAACAGAAAAACCTTCCAAACAGACATGAAATTTCAAATGTGAGAGCTTGTCTCAAGGAAAGACGAAGAATGTCAGGATCTGGTGTCCATCAGTGGTCTAGAAAAGCTTCTCAGGGGAAGTGATCGTGTCACCAAAAAGCCTTCCCTGACCCCTCAAAAGTGAGTTGGGTGCCCTTCTTTATGTTCTTCTAACACACAGTGCTTGACACCATCATAGCCTTATGGTGAAAGACTTACCATTGTGGTTTTTAAATCGCCCCTGTATCTGGAAACTAGAGACAATGTTCATTCATTATTGTATTGCAGGAATCATCACAGATCCTTTTCAATTGCAGGCAGGTACTCAATGAATGTTACTTAAGAAATAGTGAATAAATGGCAGCCCATACCTTTTCAAAAATAAAATGGCTCTTTCTCAGATGAATGGTTGAGCACAATACTCCACCTATGGGCTTGTAGATCACACATAGCAGAATTCATTTACATACAGTAGACCCTCTGGTGCTAATGTAACCTGAGAATATACTACCATTTCTTAGAAGCCATGTCACACTATAGTGATAAAGTCATAACCAGGAAAAAAAAAAAATCACGTTACCATCTTGCAATACCTATCTCAAAATTGATAGTAACATGTATTTATGTCATATAAGTATGAATAATCTTGTCTGCCAGTTTCAACATATAATTTGGATTATAAAACATGCTGAACTTCCCTTAAAATGTCTTAGATTTTTCTATTTTGTATATCAACTTTTACATTGTTTAAATTTTTTTTCATGCTTAATTTGCTTCTTCATTTGGATAATGCTAATGGACTGTTGTTGACTAGTGTCTCCAGTTCAGTTCATCGCACACTGGGCAGTATTCATAAAATGCTCCTGATATGCCAGCTGAAATTGGTAGTGGTTTGAAGGCAGAGAGCCAAATTCATCAAAAGGATAATGGCTAAATATATTTTGTTTTGTTTTCTGAATTTTAATGACTGAATGGAAGACTTATTCATTATTTATCTATTTTTGAATTTTATCAAATAGTTCTAGTGGTAATTACCCTATCTCTGTATTTATAGAAAAGTGGCACATTATCAAGATAATAGCCTGATTCCATATTTATGAAGTATCTGTTAAAATTATAAATATAGATACATGGAACTATGTGATTAATGCCAAGGAAAGCCACTTGTAGGTTAAAAATGGGGGGTAAACTACAACTAGCTAGCACCTTTGGTGAAATTAGTATTCTGCATTTGAGTTCCATGTGGAAAAAAAAAATCATTATTCTCCTTTCAAAAGCAATTTATTTTAAAGGGAAATGTTCACTATCCTTATTACTCAACAATTTAAAAGTAAAAAAATATACAACAGATATTTCATTATTATCTACATTGAGATTAAATTACACTGGACCTCATACATTTTTTCTTTTGGTATAAAAAAAATGCTAAACTAAACTGTAAGTACGGATGTCAGTGATTTCATATATCTCCACTTTTAGTTATCCTTTTTCTGAAAACTCATACCAATATTTATCCCTGTAAAGAGAAACATCAAGAGCACTCCATTTTTATAGAGAAGGAATTTGAAAATGAAAAAAAAAATGAAGACAAATCAACTTTTAAAGAACAACTTATTATTAATAACAAATTTTTAAGATCTCTGGATAGTCTTCATTAGAAATAAAATTGTATAAAATTATTTTTACTTTAAACTTGTGAAATGGTTGTAAATTGGAAATTGAGAAATTTGCAAAGTTGTCTATTTAGATTTTTTGACCAAATTTGATAGATTTGGGTAACTCAAGAGTCTTTCAACTCTTTTTCTTTTTATTATATATAGAATATATACAGAAAGTGTATATATGAGTGTGTGTATTGTGCTTTCTCCGCTGCTTAAAAGTAAACTAAATTGGAAGTGAATTGCCTTTTCTCCCCAAAATGAGTGGAACTGCACTCCACTTAAACTCCTAGCTAGAGTTTGCCATATAGGCTTTGTGAGGAGAGCAGACTGGGATTCCTTCAAATTCAATGGCGTGAGCCCCTGACAGTAATTCTCCCTACTTGGAGATCATTCTGTGAAGGCATGCTACCAGTTGTTCAGCAGAAAAATAAAGACCACTGAATCCCTACAATCCTTAATATAGGATTTTAAAAATTCAGCAAAAGGAATAAATTGAGAAGAATGAAACCTCATTATTCAGTAAATCTTGAACAGTTAATTGAACTATATTCTTCTAGGACAAATACCAGTAACTATAAATCCCTGTCCATTAGAATATCAGTAGAAAAATGTTTAGTTCAGAGCACCCTGACTTATGTCTGTGCGGATTCTGATTTGGGCCCTTCTCCTTTCTTTGCTCTGTTTATCCTCATGCTCTGATCAGCTTCTGTGTTCTCTGATACGCACATCCTAAGCTGGAGATAACCCTGGGTCACAACGGACATACTAATTACGGAGGTGACTGTAAGAGAAGCTTCACATTCAAATAGTTCATTGAATTTCGAAAAGCTCACAAACTTACAAAAAGTTGCAAAGACTATTTCTTTTCCCAAAACTGTTTAAGAGTAAGTTGTTGATCTAAGCCCCATTACCTTTGCATCCTTTAGTGTGTGTTTCGTACAAAGGCCATTCTACTACATAACTACAGTATAACCATCAAAATCAGGAAATTAACACTGATTCACTGATGCTATCTAATCCTCAGGCCCCGTTCAAGATTTGACAATCAGCCAAGTAATGTTCTTTATAACAAAAGGATTTAACCCAGAATCTCCTGTTGCATTTATTTGTCACGTCTCTTTAGTTCCTTCATTCTGAAACAGCTCCTCAGCCTTAACTTTCATGCCCTTGATACTTTTGAATATGAAAGGCTAGACAGACTGCCTCTTGAATTGAGTTTATCTGAGGTTCCTCATGATTAGAAACGGATTATGTCTTTTTGAGAAGTGATGAAAGTAATGCTATTCTTTTATTGCATCCTATGGTGCGTAATTTTGATGGGTCCGCTACTGATGTTGCTCATTTAAGTTCCTTGTTTAAGGTGGTGTCTGCTAGGTTTCCCCACTTTAAAGTTACTTGTTCCCTTTGCACTTAATAAGTATTTTTGTGGCGAGGAACTTTGACTCTATGTGACTAGCTCATTCTCCATTAAGTTTTAAATGTATTCATTTATATCATGTTAATTTATTTGTTCATTTATAAGCATCTGGATTCATGGTTTGCAGATTTATTCAATGCATTAATAATTAGTTATAAGCATTACTTATTTTGATGTCAAATCATCCCAGATTTGATCACAGTGGCCCCTTCAAGCTGCCCTCCATGTCTTTCGACGTGTCTCCCTCATTCTTTACATAGATTCCTGATTTCTGGCACAAGATGCTCCTAACTTATCCTGAATTTCCATAGTGACAGCCCTGGAAAAATACCATGTCTTCAAAGATCTTTGGTCCACTTAGTGGAGAATGGTATTTAGAAGCCAAGATGTAGACTTATAAGTGTCTTCATTGCTGCTGAGGTGTTTCTGCTCCCAGATCCTCTCAGCCTACAAAGCTAGAGAATACATATATGTACATGCATATGTCTGTCTGTTTATCTATCTATCATCTGTCGATCTGTCTACTCATCCCATGTATTCACACAGATCCTTCCAATTGCAATCTCAAATGACAGGGTTTATTCTATTATCTTACTTTCAATATTTGTAACAGTCTTTTCCAACAATGAGAAACCAGATCCTATATTTGCTTTTTTGGTCAACCTCTGTATGTAACCAACTCCCCTCTCTGCTGCTAGTCCTTTCTCTGCATGCATGCCCTCCTCACCTTGTGCTAGGCTAGGGTATGTGGTGTGGACACCTTCCTCACTTTCCTTGATTTCTGAAACACCAGGGCAGTCTCATGAATAAATGTTGTCTTCATCCCACTTGGTGTCGAACTTGCATCAGACTACTCCCTATTGCAAGAAAGCCCTCTTTGCTCTATTTGGGCGCAAACATCCCATTCTGGGCTAGCAAGGCTCCCTTATCTCTATTGCTCCAGGACAAATTGTGTTCGCTAATAGCTTTAGGGTTGACCTGGTCAGGAAGGGAAGGAAACGGGAATGGATAAAACGAAAAACTTTAAGGTGTAGCAATCTTCTTCCTTGTGCTTTATAAACTTCTTCAACATTATTCCAATTTTTATTATTCCAAATTGAAACAGGTCTTATTTGAGCGTGAACAAAACAGTGTGGATAAGGTTATCGCAGAGAAAGGCATTTTCTCCAGCAGGAACTTGGTCACAAGTTGGCGTTTGTAAACCATTTGATGATCAAATAGTTGCCTATTCCTTCCAGGAATAAAGTAGAAGTCCCGTTAAACCTTTCTTACTGTATAGGAGAATGTTACAGCTTATGGCCTGAAGGCTACTTAGAAAACTGCCCTCATTCATTCAAAAGTATTCCCTTTTACTGTCTATAGGAAGGCACATTGGTTTAGCAGACACACTTAAAAAAGATAAGTTGGTGGGCGCCTGGGGGGGGCTCAGTTGGTTAAGCAAATGTCTTTGGCTCAGGTCACAATCCTGGAGACCCATGATCCAGTCCCACATCAGGCTCCCCGCTGGGCAGGGAGTCTGCTTCTCCTGTTGACCTTTCCCCTCTCATGTTCTTTCTCTCTCATTTTCTCTCTCTATCTCTCAAATAAATAAATATAATCTTAAAAAAAAGTTGGTATAGGGTGGCTGGGTTATTAAAAAAACAAAAACAAAAACAAAAAAAGGCAAAAAAAAACAAGTTGATGATTTCACTGGAGTTTCACTACTTTTCTATTTGAGTAGAGGGGTCAGCTCTGTCAGACACTCATCTCCATCTCTTGTCTTCACTTCTTATTGGCTGTGTGAGCAAGCACAGTGCAACCTTTCCATGGCTTAGTTTACTTATCTATAAAATGGGGGTGATCAACATATCTACCTCATAGGATTAAATGAGGTAATGCATGAAAACTGTCTTAAAAGTAAGTAACCAATAATGTTATTTATTATCAACGTGAATATTATAATGATCGCCATTCAAGTATGGCTTAATTAATTCTTAGCTTCAAACTGAGCAGGAACAAAAATACCAAAATGATTTCTCCTTATTTGAACAAGGCTCTTAATGAATAACTTTTCTCACTCATTCTGTCCCTGAGCTGGAGCTGCTCAGGGAGTTCAGGAAGGTAGTTATTTGATGTGCAAAAGTATAGACACATTAAGGTAATGAACAACGCTCATAGTTGGAATATTTAGATATGTTCTATAGCAAAATTTCCCATTGGCCTACACTCAAGAGATTTCAGCTAGGTAGACCTAAACAGAAATGTAAGGAGAACATCACCCTCAGCTCACTTCAGCCCACGTCAGGTGGTGCTACTCAGCATTTCTTGGAAGGGAGTCCAAATGAGGCAGGACAGATATTCAGTCCTTAGGTAAAGTAAATGACTTAAGAAAGTTAATACACATATGAGCTCATCGGTGTGGCATATTTCACTTCACATAGGCTTAAAACAACTTAAAAATTGCTCAAGTTCTCACTACTTTCTTTCACA
Organism: Mustela lutreola; assembly: GCF_030435805.1. Taxonomy (NCBI): domain Eukaryota; kingdom Metazoa; phylum Chordata; class Mammalia; order Carnivora; family Mustelidae; genus Mustela; species Mustela lutreola. Next base: position 79,717,701 of record NC_081297.1, on the reverse strand, counting down.
ACATACCCACTCAGTGGGCAAGCTGTAATAGTTGTATCCTAGAGAAACTTTAAAAATTTTTATTTACATAAAGTATGGAACAATTCATTACAAGAAAAGAAATCCACTTTTAACACAAAGTCCATCTTATGCCCATATGGTTTTCCTTTTCTTTAAGTTTGAGGATTCCACCCACCAGTAGGCGTATATATCATTTGTTACTTACTTTCTCTGACGCATGTAAAAGTTACAGGGTAAATTTAGAGAGCCGTTTTGCCCACCTGGCATTCTGTAAGCAAATCTGATGGTGAGCAATTCCATTCAAAGCCTAGCATGCTCCTTGAGAATACATGGGATTGTCTCTGGCTTCTAGGCATCCTGGACACTGTCTCTATGCCAAGAACAAAACTGGGGAAGTAATATAGATTGCAACTGCCGTAATGACCACTCTCTTTTCAAATTCTTGACCATGGTGGACAAGGATAATATATTGGAGACTTGAAATAAATGCCAACAACACCAGTATTATTATTTAGGTAGCATTATTTTGAAACTTTTTTCATGATTAAAAGTCAAATACGGTCTCGAAGACATTAACAAAGACAGGTAAGAAAAACAGAAATTGTACCTGACAAAATAAAGAAGTGTGCAGTAATAATTACATTTATTAGTCGTACTTTAAGAAATAATACATCAGTAACTCAGATAGCAAGGTGATAGAGCATACTTTCCTGGTATGCCTGGGAAGGAGGGATGTTCCAGGATATGGCACTTTAATAAAACTGGGCTGTACTAATATGCTAGGCCAACTAGGTTGAGATAATACAAGGAATTTGGCTGAGCATAGCAAATGGGTGGGTAAGATGCTGTCACACACGTCACACATCTTTTACCCCAACCATTCAACCTGTAAATACAGCCTGTTGGACATGCCAGGGTCTCTAATACACACTTGTTTTGCCAGAATGAGTAGGCAAGAAATGCAGTTAACAAAGACCTACAGCAGGCATTGCATTGACTATAATACTATAGTTTCTTAATATCCAACTGAGTATCAATTAATCACCTTCAATTACCTGAGAGGATTCTTCTTTTTTGGAATCCTGAGAGCCTGAGGCATGATCTTCAGACCATCCCAGGGTTATCTCTGCAATGGCTGCTTTGTCTTGGAGACATTTTGTTCCCTCAGACAGTCTGTGATTTCTCCTGACCAGCTGGATCTAGTTCTTCCTTGAGAAAACATGTCTTCTTTTCCAAGTCATCCTTTGGCACCACTGACTTTAGTAGAGAGAATCTCAGAAATGTGTTTCTTTTAATTCACTCATTCACTCATTCATTCATTCATTCTACTTAACAAATATTTATTAAGCTTTTATTATTGATTATGTGCCAACTGTGTGAGAGGTTCTATGGATACAACTATGTGCTGTCTCACAGAGTTTCCACTATCATTGACTTTCCTGTCGAAGGAAGGATGTAAGCAATGAAAGTGTTTAACCTAAATGACTCTAGCTAGTGTTAGCCTGTGTGCATGAACGTGATTGTGTTAACATTAAATGATCAGATTTCCCACTGTCTCTGCACACCCACTCTTCATCCTTGTCTGTCCTGCTCTCCACCCTGGAGACTGAAACATTTGGAGTAAATCAACAGTCTCCATGCCCTCTGCCTCTCCTTCTCTTATGCCCACACCTTTGTAAACACTACGTTTGTAAATAAACCCTCCATGAACTCTCCTGTTTGAGTGTGCCGTCTCTTTCTCATTGGGACATTGATGAGTTAACAGAGTAATCCTTTTCTTTTTCTGGGCTCCATAAGAGATCATCTCGCATGCCTTTGAGCATATATTCATTCCCCTTTGGGCTACTCTTCCCCTGCCAAGGCTCCCTTTGGCATCTTTACTGTCCATCAGGTATTTGGAGAATCTGGTCTCTCTCATCGGCATCCCAGCACTTCTGCAGCCAATAATCCCTCTGGGTCACCTAAGAGCTGATGAACACTATAGTTTCCAAACCAGGATCACATGACCTTCAGCAGGGCTGGCTCATCCAGAAAGCAGAGCAGCTAGAGCCCACGATTCTTTCAGAGCCCCATGAAAATCCTTTATTTTCTTTCAAAATTAGAAGAAAGAAATGAACTTTTAAGTTGAAGGAAAGACTTAATTACATAATATTAATATATTTGTCTTTATGCCAACTCCAATATATTTCTGTGTGTGTGTGTGTGTGTGTGTGTGTGTGAAGGGGCTCATGGAGATATAAGTGCCTAGAGCCCATAAAACTCATAATGTGACCCTACCTTCAGTCTTCAAAACTCATACATAAATCCTGTAGAGGATGGGATGCTTTAATACCCCCTCCTTTTAATTTCCTACTCTTACTCAAGAATTGATGCAGCCTTCTTTTCTCCTTTTTCAGAAGAAAATCACTTCATCCGATTTACCCAGCCATATCAAGCCAAGACGACCTCCGTTACATATCATACGAAAGAATCATTGAGGAAGTTGACAGATATTCTGACATAAACTAACTCAAAGTCTGAGGGATCAAAGTCTGGCAGAGGTGGCTTCCAAGTTAAGACCTATGATATGGGTAGGAAGAACATCAGGGAAGAGAGGGAATAAGAAGGGCCAGTTTGAAGACCCAGTGAACGACATCAATGTTGTCTGGGGATCTGTAGTGGATGGAGGGGAGAGATGGAGTGGAATGAATATGGTCAACTCATGAAAGGTCTCATAATTAGTTTGAACTTCAACCTGAGTACAAATCGGGGAGCCAGTGAATTTGGCATTTTAGAGAGGTAACTCTAGACACATTAGAGGGAACTAGAGAACCAATGAGAATAGGGTCAAGCCTGGCCATGGGGAGAGCAGATTGCAGATTGTGGCAAGAGAAGCCAAGTTGGGGGCGCCTGGGTGGCTCAGTGGGTTAAAGCCTCTGCTTTTGGCTCGGGTCATGATCCCAGGGTCCTGGGATCGAGCCCCGAATTGGGATATCTGCTCAGCGGAGAGCCTGCTTCCCCCTCTCCCTCTCTCTCTCTTAAGGCAAACGTGGAAGAATGAAACTCCTAAGATTTTAATAAAATCTTAAAAAAAAAAAAAAAAGGAAGCTAAGTTGGTTGTCTAAACTCAGTAGTGGCAGAGGATTACCTGATATTTAGTAGATAAATCAGTATAAGTTGTTAATGGATTAAAAGAAAAATTGAGGGAGAGGGGCGTTTTAATATCTCACAGACTTAGAACGAGGTCTTGGACTCTGAAGCAGAAACAGTTTTAGAAAGTGGTGAACCAGAGACTGGGGAAGAGAATCACTTCAGTTCATACAGACAATAGTGTTTTATCCTGGGGCATGACCTTCTTCATTCAAAAGGTATTTTTGAGTACCTACTACATCTTAGGTTTTCAGGATGTAATAAAGAAGTAAGGCAGTGGAACGGTAGAGAGGAACCTTAATCAGATGTAAATTGTAAAGACTACAGAAGGTGGGTACGTGGCTCTATGACATTGTATTATAGAGGAATTTGCAATAGTTAAGGGGTGAGGGATTCCTTTGGTTAAGTGATGGTTGAACTGACCTAGAAGAACATATGTGTGTTAGTAGGACAGAGGGTGCATAAGACTTTTTGAACATATGGAGGACTGCACATAAAGTTCTGCTGAAAAGGTAGAGCATGATGCCCTCACAAAACTAAAAGGCGCCCGGCATAGCAGGCTCACAGAGAGTAAGGCAAACATAACACAAAATTAAGCATGGGCAGAATCTAGACCAGCTGGTTAGGGGATCCAAAGTCACAGAAAGGAGTTTCATTCTTCCACGTTTGCCTTAAACACCATCAGTGATGGGGATACACCAATTTGTATTTTTAAAGCTCTCTTTGCTTGCTGGATAAAGAATAAACTTAAGGGCTTCCTAATTGACAGAGAATACCCATTAGTAGGTTATTACAGAGGTCCAGACATTAGATGATAAGAGCTTGAACTGTGTGGTGATAGTGGGGATGGAGGCATTTTGGCAGATTTAAGAGATGGTTAGGAAGAAGAATAAGCAGGGCTTGGTGATGGATGGTTCTGGGTGGTGAGGGACGAGAAAGTGTCAGTACTGATACTTGGGATTGAGGGAGGTGCCAGGTGTCACTGGGAGGGGCCAGATGGACACAGGTGGTGATGGGAGGGTGGAAAACTGGGATGGGTAGGTTCAGGGTTAGGCAAATTGAACTTGAGGTGACTTTCAGAATCCAAGTGAAAGTGTCTAGTGTGCTGCTCATGATGTACTTGTTATGTAGTCCTTGTGGGCTGATCCTTAATCACCACATCTCTCCTTTGAGGGCACATTCCATGTTTTTCTCAGTCATTAGGGAGTGCTCTCATAACTTTTCAAACAGTTCAAACTGTAGCTCTTGGCGACAAATAGAGTCAACTTGCCCTGAAGGGAACTGTCAATAATTCTACTCTGTAAGGATGAGTGACAAACTTTTCCCTCCTCTGGGCTCTCCACTAGCATTAACTCAATTAATCTCTCATCCAGGATCCCTGAAGAAGAAATCTTCTTGCTACAAAGGTAATATGCCGTCTGTTCCTGGAACTTTCTTTCAACCCCTTGATGCCTTCCCAATGGACTTCCAAAAAAACCTAAACTCTGTCACTTGGTCTTGCCTGTCCCTCAGGACTGTCCACATTAACTCCCCTCGCTCATTCCAGTTTTAGCTGTGCTGACCTCTTAACAATCCCTTTCATGAGCTTATTTCCACTATGATACTTTCATACATGCTCGTTCTCGCTTTTCTTGACTACATTCTACCCACCCTGCAGATCCTAATTTCAATGCCACACTCTCAGAGATTTTTTCCTCAGCTTTCTCCCCCAACTAAACTAGCTCTTCCAACCATTCCTTATATTTTTTCTTGTGCTCTGTTCTTTCCCATCTACAGCAAACAGTAATTGTATATTCATTTGTGTGTTTGTCTAATGTCTCTCTTCCCAAGTAAATTATTATCTGTGATAACAAGAACCATGTTTAATATGTTTTTTGATACTAAGCCCGCAATAAGAGCATGTTTATTCAATGAATGAAGGAAGGAAGAATGAATGAGCGAAGTGCTGTCTCTGTGCCAGGCACCAGTCCAGGCAGAAAGACATGAGATACATCTTCCACGCTGGGTGCACAGTGAGGAAGGATAAAGGCAGGATGGCATGTGCTCTAGAAGCTCTCGGTACAAGGCAGTGTTGAAGCATACAGCAACTATAGGCTACCTCTCCTTGTGAGTATTGGGAAAGGCTCCACAGAAAGGTAACCATTAATTTAGGTCTTTAAAGATAAGCAGGAGTTCATGGGGAGGAGAAGATTATAGTCTGTGCCGAGGTCAGGAGGTGTGAAAGAACATGACCCTTACTGGGCAACAGTGAAACAACTGACCTGTCTGAACACAAAATGGAAGGGAAGGGATAGAGATGAGACTAGTGAGAGCTGTTGGGGCAGACTGGAAAGCCCGTGCTGTTTAATTTAGACTTTGTCCAACAGGGATGGCAAATAACTGGAGATTTCTAAGTCAGGGAATAACTTAGTCAGGCTTATGTCTCAGTAAGATTACTCAGTAGGATACAGAGTTGTGTATGTGTGTGCTTCGGGTGTGGGGTGGGCAGGGGCTGATGCCTGGAGTTAGGGAAGTGGGTCAGGAATCAGTTGCCCACATGGGAGATGCTGCCACAGACACAGAGGCAGTGGGTGTCCGGGGACAAAGACAGCGCAGGATGGATCTTGAGAGATCTCTAAGAGGAAAAATTATTAGAACTGGACTTAAAACCCTCTGAAGTTATTTTCAACCCTAAATTCTATGATCAATATATTAACTCCTATATAGGCCTTAGAATTTGGGTGAAATATATTCATTCCTAAAGTGTGTTTCTCCAGAAATAAATTCAAGAAACTTGTCTCTCTAAGATTAAATACACAACCTAACTGTGCATTCTACAAAAGTAAGATGGGTGTGGTTTTCCCGGGATGAGGCCAGAGATGTCATGAGAAAAGTGCTCTGACTGGGTTACTTGGGATAGGGTGGCAGAGTGGACAATTTGTGCTGGACCTCAAACCAAAACATCCTCATAACCTTTTTCTGCTCTCCACTCATGACATAAACTTAGATGATTATATTGCAAGGGGGGAAAAATGCTCTGCACTTAATTAGGGGCAGTGGGAAGAATCGATATTTCCATAGCCCTCCCTTTTCGTTGTTACTGATGTGTATTTTGATGTATACATTTATAGGAGTTTAATAGCAATCAATAGATTAATTTAGATGTAATAGTCTCGTGAATTGCCAGAAAGCTAAGATGGAGTAGGAGGTAATAGAAACCAAATGGTAGTTATATTAAGCCTGGATGGAACTGAGGAAAGTTTACTCATCAAATGAACCAATCTTTGAGTACAATGGTCACACGTGACTCTGTGGAGACCTTGTAGATCAGCGTTCATAAGGTCTGCATGAAGTCCCCCTTCCTAATTGTCTCTAATGTACGTTGTCAGGAAAAAACAAAGATGGAAGAAATTCCTTCCTACTCTCAAGGGATGGTCCCTTTAGGGTCCTGTCAAACAGCATCCAGAAGACAAGAAAGGGGAGAGAGGGACCAGCCAAACTGTAACTATTCAGTGGCTTCAAAGAAAATTTCTGTATCCTTGCCAATGTGGTATTTTTCTTTTTGCAGTGAAAATTAGTGGAAAAAATATCCAAAGCCATAACAAGAAATTTGAAAGAGTTGGGGGAAGGGGATTATTCACATGCTTTAAATAGGAATTTGTTGATTTATTTCACTCTCAGGAGAAAAAACATTTCCATGAATAGTTTCCCTTATTTCCAGAAAAGCCTTTATATATACTTCAAGTGTCTCAGGGACCTTATCTTGTACCCCCAACACAAACATTGTATTAAAAATAGTTTCAAAACTATGTAGTTAGTTAAAGTTTGTAGCCCATGATCCTTGCCTACAATTTCTCATTTCTCTGCAGAGGTTTCAACTAAAATAGATACAAAGTAACAGATTAATCCTGTTATTGAGAGTCTGACCTCAGAATCATGGCCTTCGGAATAATTTTAACCTGTGCCATATGTCCAGTTCCTTCAGTTAATTAATTATTAGCTACTCATTGCTAGTAGTTTCTATGCTTGATTCTAGCATCAGCTCCCCTGGGCTGTCAGTCAACATGAACATCTTAGTTGTCCTCATCCATAAAACAGAAGTTGTGCTACAGCTCTCCATATAATTTATGTTGTAAGTGTTAACTAAATATAACAATGTGTTTTTCAGTGTGTGTGTGTATGTGTGGAATGACAAGGCTGCAAATTATTGTTAAGGTGTCAACTTACCCTTGCCCTAAAGCCAGCTTCCTAGAGTTACCCTATTCCCCCCAAATTTACAAATGATTTATCACACAAACAATTCAAGGGTTTATAATTGTACTTTCAAAAAACCTCCAAGCCTTTGAAATCATTCAGTCTAAGTTCAGATCTTTTTATACTTTTGGAAGCCCAGAATCATTGCTCCTGTATAGTACCATGATTAAGAACATGGGCTAATCTACTTACTAGTTCTGTGATACTGTGTCTTTTTTTTTTTTTTCATCTGAATAATTATGATCTGGAGATAATAATAGTACTTTCCTCATAGTATTGTTACGACTTACTGAATGGTGGGTGTCATTGACAAGAGGGGTCAAAAATAATATTCCAGATTTTTGCCAAGAAAAACTGGAAATACAGAATGTCATCAATGGAAATATAGACTATAGGGATAAGAGAAGGTATAAAAGGAAGTTCCTAATTGATATACTACGTTTGAGCTGTCTGTCAGTTCTATTTGACATGAGAAAGGTTCTGTATGGATTTGGAAATAAGCCCAAGATTGCATGGGGTTTGGAGTCCATTTTCCTGCAATACCATACTGTATTCAATGACTCAGGGAACTTTGGACAGTTAAAGGTAGATTTTAGTCAAGTATGACCTCTTACTTTGACAGTTGAGGAAATGATGCTTTAGGTCACCCTACATGTGATAAAGTAGACTGTTACATTAGTGACCATCACTGAGCCACACCCCTAATGGTCATATACTTGTGTGGTCCCCGCCTTTGAATCGATGATTCACTGTAATGAATAGAATTCAGCAAAAGTGACACTGTCCTACTTTCAATTCTAAGCTTTGAGATGACTTGGCAGCCTCTGCTTTGTGCTCTTGGAATCCCTAACACCCCCTAAGAAGCCTGACTGTTCTGTAGGATGGACTAGATGAAAAGGCTACAAGGAGAGGAAGACACAATGAGGACACCATAGAGAGAGAGAGAGAGAGAGAGAGAGAAAGTGCAGCTGACGCAGGGTCCCAATCCCAGGTGGCTGTTCCACCCCCACCTCCCAATGATTGTGGTCCAGGGATATCACCTTGAAGATGGCTGTGTGGAGATCAGCCAACCCACAGAATTATAAGAAATATATAATATTTTAAGCTACTAAGTTTTAGTATTAACTTTTAGGATGTTTATGTGACATAACAATAGCTAATCAAAACAATGGCAGCACCAGGACAAAATCTAGGTCTTCTGAGTACTAAAACTCAGGTCTTCTAGGGCAAGAACTCAGATTATTAGATTTTACTCTTGACTTTCAAATGCTTAATAAAGAATGCAGAATGAATAACTATATTTCTTTGTTTCCAGTTTGCCCAACTGCAAAGTTTGTGTAATAATTAACTTAAGGACTAAAACATACTCTATGTCCTGGAATTAATGGCAATTATCTGTTATTTAGTCATAAGGTAGATCTATCCATCCATCCATCCATCCACCCATCCATCCATCCTTTATCTACCCACCTACAGTTTGCTACAAAAGAAGTACAGTGCAATCCCACTATCACACATCTATTTTACTCTGTGGCTTTCTGGGTCATCAGGAAGTACAGGGGAGGTAGAATGAAAAAGCCAAAGTTTTGTCTTTTTTATCATTCCAATTTTAAGCCCTTATAATTCTCATTAGGGGAATATATCAATAGCAGCAGTATTTACTTTCACTGTTAAATGCCAAAAATATTTATTGAATTTCAACTGTGTATGAGATATAGCTGCTTGAGAAAAATCACCAGAACTTCAAGACAATAGTCACAATCTTCTGAAAATAAACTACTCGATGTGCGAGCAAAGTTTGGGCAATGACAACATGTCAGTAGGCAACATTTATCTGACATTATATCTTTAAGGTAAATCATCTCATTTATTTATTTATTTATTTTGGGTGATAGTCCTATATGTTTGTGGGTTCGATATTAGATATCCCTGCAGAACAGCAGGATTCTTATTCATTTCTATATTAGAATTATATTTGTTTGGGAACTGCTCAGAAGTCTGTCTCGTGGCATCTGACAGCTTGACAAGGCTTGTTGCCATGGAAAACGTTTGTGATGTTATATAAATATATTCCTAGGTCATGGGTTGCCATGTATTTTTTGGACATCGATGCTAAGACGGAAATGACTAAACACCTTTTTTAGAAAGAAAGAATAACACAGTAAACAAACAATAATAACAAATAATAAATATCTGTGTATTCAGTAAACTGGTGTTCTATTTTCTCAAGAATTAGACTTATGTTCTAACGACCACTTCAGCTATAAAAGTTCATTTATTGCCAAGGCTTTTCCCCCCCTTAAAATATTCTTATTGCCAGTCATTTTGTAATATGAATGGTTCCACTATTAATAGACTGAGAGACAAGGGAGCTATTATTCTTGCTCTCTATCTGTTATTCCATTAAGTAAGACTGCCAACCTCTGACTGCTAGCAGCTCTATAATGAACCGTGTGCTCAAGCCACCGGGTATATCCTAAGTCAAAATTGTCCTCACTTGTTGTTTTTGGTGCACATTATGACTAGACAGGAAAAAAGTACAACAACAAGATGCGAGGGGGAAACACTCAATTTAGGTTAGGATCTAAAATAGTCGTTTTCTTTGGAATTGATGGCAGGTGAAGAAGTGTTGGGGAAATGATGTGGAAAGTCATGGGTGAATGTCTCTGTAATTTGTCCCTTTCTTATGACTGATGCCCTTTGTGAGAGCTCCAAAGGTACCTACAATCTGACATCCATGAGCCTGTTATCCATCTCTGCTTTCTCTAACACACTATCAAGTATTCAGCCAGTAATGAGACCTGCCAGATTCATATGCCTGGACAAACACTGACTACCAGAAGAGTCAGTGTTAGCCACCTTCACGATCGCCACCGTGGCCTCCGCTGCTGTTCGTCCCTCGGGTCAATAATGGATTTACAAAAACCACCTTCATATTCCACAACCCAGAGGGTACATGACCCTCAGAAATGCGGGCCTGGCATCTTGCTCTAAGTGGACGCAAACGTGAGTTTCTACCAGAGTCCGGATCCCCTGCTGGATTGTCATCTCTTGTGAGATATGCCACAAGTGTTGTTACCACACACAAGGCCACACATTAGAGAATGATTTTCTTTGGAAATGAATTCACAGGAATCCTGTTTGTCCTCTAATAATATCATTCCTGTTCACTGGAATTATGCTGGGCCTTCCTGAGCGGGAAGACAAGAATGAAATTCGGCTATCTCTCACCCTGAGTGTTGGCTCTCACACTTTACATTGTGCCACACAAAGCAATGTCATCTCACATGTACAGAGAGAAAACAAAACAAAGGTTGGGGGCTGAATGGTAGAAAAAATACAGTCAGACACTTAATTTGATGTTTATCATCACAGATCACTTTTACAAATATCATCTCCTTTGATTCTCTGGGTAAACCCAGCAAGAGGGGTAGGCAAGTGATATTTTTCACCATTTTACAGATAAGGAAATGGAGATTTAGAGAGATTTAAGAATTGTCTTAAGTTACACATCAGGTAAATAAGGGACAGAGGTAGGCTTCATGCTAAATAGCAACAGGGAGCTAGCCAGGTGTACAGGACTTCATATGCACAGAACTGGCTTTGGAGTGCTTTCTCCATTCTCGGCAGAAGACATGTTTTCATTAAGTCCTCAACCCAGGATACAGACAGGAGAGGAATGACTGGGTGAAGACTAACTTCCTGGCTTCTCTGGCTTCCTTCGCCTACTGCCGATGTTGCTCTCTGTGGGTGAGATGCCCTGCTGTTTTTCTCTCTCCATGCTTGGAACTTTCTTTGCACTGGAAACTGAAAGGACAGAAATAGGAGGAATCTGATGTCTTCCAAACTGAGGAAAGCAACTCATTTTCTTTTTAAACACTGCACCTCTGACTAATGTTTGCTATAATTTATCCAGGTAATTCTGTCTGCAGGAAGATGAAGCAAAAGTAACATTCACCGGAATGATCTCCAATCTCTAATTCACTTCACAGATACAAACACAACTCACAAGGAGTATTTAAAAAAATAATAATAATAAGTCCACATGTACAAGTAAACTTGAGAAAGAAGTTTCTCAGTTTTTCCACTTTGGTTAATATTGCTGTTCTGGTTTTCATTAGCTGTTTTTTAATTTTGTGAATTAAAAAGTGTACCTTATTTTTAGAAATGGAAGTTGTTTTGTGCTTTTAGATAGCCTCAAGCATCCCCACAGTCTTTGTGAAGAACAACATTGTAAAATTACAATAAAATCTGAACTTACCATGTGATTAAGCATATCAAAGCATACTTCATATGATACTATCCTTACAGTACTCAGTTTCTTTTACTTTAAAAATACATGCAAACAAAATATAGTCATTGATTGAACATGCTGGATTTTCACATAAACATTTTGTTTTCCAAGAAGTAATTCCATTTATTCCAGAGAACAATAAAGCTATTTATAAATAATCTAGTTTTCTCCTTGCAGGCATCTAGTAAAATTGTTACACCTTTGAATTTAGATGTGGCCACATGACTTGCCTTAACTGACAAAATCTGGGCAGAAGTGGCATATATCACTTCCAGGCAGAAACATTCAATTGCTGGAAGCAACTTCTCTCCCAGAAACCACGAATGCTTGAAAGTACGGCCTCCATAAACATGAGTCCTTGAGTGATTACTGTAAGAATCACCATGTTTTGGTGATTATTTGTTACTGTAGCATAGCCTGGTCTACCCTGATCCATATAGCGTTTTACAGATGAGTAAAGGAAGATTAAGAGAAAGGAAGTGACTCATTCAAACTGGCATAACCAAGTTGCAAACCAACTTTCCTGCTTCTTCTATTTGAGATTTGCAACTTCAATCCAAGCTCAAATAATAAGTCATCCAAAGAACCTCAAAATGTAGCAACACTTGATTTAATACGCATGCATTCCATGTCCATATACACAATAACTGGTTCTTCTTATTTAATTGGAAAATCAGATTAAAAGAATAGCAGTGCTGGACGTTAAAATGAACAAAGACTCAATCAACTAACACAAGTCATTTTATGAATAAGCAAAACTGCTAAGTTGTGACTTTCTAAATACCTACAATAGTCAGGTCTCTGGGTTAATGAAGCCTTCTAGCTTTTTTATTCAGACAATTAGTAGGTGACCCCAAATGTACTTCTATCTAAATACTTATGAGAGGCTGAGGAGGAAATATCAGCCAAGAAGACAGTTCCTAGAATATTCTGTGACTAGATGAGACTCCTAACATAGTTGTAAGAAGCTTAGAAATTTCACTTGCCATTTACATTAATACCCATGGATCCTTGTCATCTGGACATGCTGATCTATGTTCAAGTGAAAATGTGCTTTGCAAACAGGCTTTCAGTTGAAATATATTTTTTTGCAAGATTTCATGACTTGGCAGCCCAATTTTTTCTTTTATACTAAAGACATTTTAAAAAATGAATTTAATATCTTGGCCACTTCAAAGTCACACAAATTTCACACTCAGTTTTCACTTTGTGTTTGCTCTTACTGGTGATATTTTAATATCCCTTGTTTAACTACTTTTTATGTCATTTATTTTTTGTATTTTTGGCAGTCTGTGTCCCATTTCCTTTAAGCTTTAACCAACGCCAATTACTTTATTTCTTTACCTGATGTTTTGCTCATTTCCTCCATAAGCTAATCTTTCAGGATTTATGGGAGATATATGATTTCTTATTCAAAATAGTCTTAGGAGCAATACTACTCAAACTCCACAGGAAACAGGAAACATTTTTTATAATATTCATTCTACTTTTAAGTGGCAGAGTGGTCTTTCACAATTCACTTCAACCTTAGTTTCTCCAACTACTGAATATGAATAACTGCCATCTTCCTCATTTAAAACTCAAAGAATATTTTGAGAGAAATGAAATTGTTTTTCTAAAACTCTCTCAGTCTTATAAAAAGAACTAGATATATTTAAGACATATGAATCAGACCCATATACATTTGAGACAATGGCAGTTTGAAACAATTATGCTATAACCTTTGGAATGAGCTATCATGTTCAGAGCTTAACAGAGTTTCCAGGTATCAAAATAAATCACAAGTTGACTTCATAAATGACTTTATCAGATCTGCATCAATTTAGACATCTGTCTGAAAGACATACATATTCTAATTTTTCAGATAATCTGAACAAAAAAAGGAACTTGATTAACTGAATCAGGTATCATTATTCACTATTTCTGGAAGTATTCTTCATATTAAAAAGAACTAGCAATTCTTACAGTGATTACGTTACTTCAGTTTCTATATGGATGTTTATTACCTTATCTTATTTATTGAAATTTTCTCACAACAACCAAATGAGTTAAGTATTTTTCTTCTCATCCCCATTTAACATATTTAAAAAGAGCCTTACGTAGTCAATTAGTTCAAGGCCACAGAGCTAGTAATCAGCAGAATTCAGATTTGAAGACAGAAGTCTAATTCCAGGGCCCATATTTGAAGCATGTTTGTGATTATTGATCAAATTATTGCACAAAATGTATGGACAGACTCAAGATTGATGGACAAAATAGAAAGCAACATGAAGATCCTCTACCTCAGATATTTCGTTCACCAGAGTACAGGAACGTGGAGGCAACTTGAATTGGATCAGGGAGGAGAGAGTGATGAGACTCTCTGGAAATCTCTGAACCACATCAAATGACTTGTGTCTTCTTAAGACTCAGCTGATTTGGTGTCATAGAGTAAATATTAGCAGGAACCTTACAACTTCGAATATTTTAAAAGCTATCATGGGATAAAGGAAGGACCATGACTCTGAGCTGATCCAGAAATGCAATCAAGTCCCCTTCAATTAAAGTTACAGTGTGGAAGAAGATTTGGAGTCAATTTGTTAATCAACCATGATTCTACAGAGCGTCTATCATGCATAGTTCCTCTGGGAGTTTCCGAAAGAACACCAGAAGACAACCTCTATCAGAAGGCTCCCTGATTTATTTTCAGTGAACAATCATGCATCTGTAGTGGTTGTTTGGGGTTGGGGGGTGTGGGTGCCTTTTAAAGGGGTAAGAGCAAACTGTCAGTGGAAAGAAGCCACAACTGAAATCTATCAGAGGAACTTCCATAGAACTTTACATGCCTAGCACCCTTGGTGTGCGTATGCAGGTAAAAAATGTAATGAAGTGTCACTCCCTCGAATTCAAGGAACACTGAAGTGCCCTCAATTACAAATGCAGGAGAAATGTCGATCGATTGTTTAAAATAATGCGGATGTCAGCTTCTATCAGATTTACTGAAACAAACAAGCATACATTACTTTGGAGACTGATAGTAAAATACACATATTTTAGTTAAAAGGGTATATACGGTCAGGAGAGATTCTATTCATGGTTGAATTTTTCAACACCTAGCACAGAATCTCCCACTTAGCAGGTCCACAATAAATAAATAGCTTTTGAGGGAAACACAGGAAATGCAATAGACAGTCATGCCCAGGAACTGTATAAAAAATGATGATTACCCAGGAACTGTATAAAAAATGATGACTAAGAATGAATTGTAATTATTCCAGCTACAGGACTTGTGGAAATATTGCTAATCATTCCTGTTACATTATGCTTTGACTCTAAAGACTTGAGTTCAGAATTTAAGAAAATTGGAGCTAAATGGTCTAGACAGTTCTGGTTAAGACAGTGGAGCAACTCCTCTATTCTAAGGAAAGAGTCTTTATTTTACACTTAGACCTGACCTTGGTTGCATTTCCAAAAAGCCCTATTTTCATAAAAAAGAGGTCTGTATGCACTGCAGCTTGAACAGAGTACGGCAATGCCAGGGAGCAGACTTCTGGATTTAACAGCTTTCTTAAAAATTAAGAACAAGGAACCAGACAGCCTGCAGGATACCACTGAAAATTTTTTCATTATATTTAAACAATTGAATGTCAATGCTAATAACTGATTCCTGCTGGGTTCTTTTCTTTCCCAACAAAAAGGAAACCGTTTATTCACACTATAATGTGTCCTTCATGTGAAACATTCTACGTTGTATTAATGTCTTGCAGATGATGTTGTCAAGAAAGGTTTCTGACCCTGGACGACTTGGGAGTTGGTTATCCTGCATTTATTCTATTCCTTTCCTGGAACGCTTGATGTGTTCCTAGCCATTGAATAAAGTATGTACACAATAGAGTGACACCAAGTGCCCTAAAGGGAAGTGAAGGGCTGTGGTTAGTGCTGTAACTACTGCTGGCATCAGTGGCCTACAGCCAGAAAGTTTTCCTTATTTTCTCTCTTCCATCTGATTTTTGGACGCGTTATGTTTTAGAAAATGAAACATTATATGTCTCATTCATATGAAGGCAGGATAATTATAAATGAAAAAATTCTTTAACTGATATTATTTCTGCTTTGAGTGTTCTGAATAAGAAAAGAAGAAAAAAATCCCCAGAGCATTAAATACCACCATGTACATAGTTAGGTTGACTGCAAACTTTTTCATAGTTAATGTATTTAACCGCTAAATGGTAAAAAGCAAAGGAAAGAATTCGAGCGAAGCAACTAGATCAGTTTAGACCCCACAGCTTACCTCCAGTATTGTGAAAGGGATAGAATATCCTCATGAAACCCCAAGACTTCCCACTACATTTCTTTGAGAATAAACAAATTAATCAGTCAACAACTAATTATTGAATTATCTACCAGACATATAGATGCACAGCACTATACCAAATCTAGGCAGGCCACGCCAAGATAAATACCTTCATCTGTTTTAAAATTAACCCCACTGCTCTAATAATGTAATTTTACAGAATACATAAACCCAAATCGGTGACTGATTTTCAAGCATGTGAATTTGAAAGCTTTGATTGAAAATGTTCTAAACATTTTTAATCTCTTTTCTTTCTGCCTATAACAGTAAAAGTGAAAATAAGCACTTATACAACCTGGCCAAATATTTAGATAAAGAATGAGTTCGTAACCAGCAATATCTTAAAATGTGTTTGAATTATTCTATATGCTACTTAAATAGTTAAACTGTCAGCCTGGGATTTTGTATATATTCCTCATTAGGTTGCCTCAAAGACCCCAGGGTAGGTGTATCTGCATTTTAAAATTTTGTATTTTTCCATGGTTTATATACCCCATAAAATGCCTTGAGAACTTTATGAGGGATGTTACATTAATATGTGTTATTATAAATATGATTTAAATATCTAAAGCATTACAGAGTGATTACTGTTCAATAAGGCGGCCTGCATAAAAGGGTTATCTCCACACTGTGCTTAGGTTTCTACAATATAATATAATGAATTGTTCAATATAGTTTGCATGCTATTTGTCTCTGTTTCTTCTTAGGCTCGAGGGAAGCTGATGTGCAGTCCTCTAACAAGGCGATCATAAATTGCAGAACAATAAACAGCCCTTGAGATTTTTAGATAGTATGTGGTTAGCATGCAATCCATCTTGGGAAACTTGATTTAATACCTCAAAGGAACATCTCTGACAATGCTCAACACTGTTTTAAACTGCTGCTAAATCAATTAGTGCATCTGAGAATCCTAATGTCTCTGCCTCTTTCATAGCCCATCCCAAGAACTCTGGCTGGTTATTTTGTAAAGCAAAAGATTTAGGGAGCCACTGCATGGATGCACTTGGGTTCCCTGGAAAACATTAAAGATAATCCTGCATGAAAGGAGGGATGAGCCAGCCTCCCTAAATCATCATGATCAATGAGGGTGTCACCTTCAAAATCCATTTCAATTTTTCTGAATTACCTGTAGCCAAGAAGGATAAATTTAGATAAAAGCTAATTATTATTCTAAAGTCAAGACTATGAAGTTAAGTGGCCCCCACATACAAAAAAGAGTTTATTTTGCTCTAATTTACACATTTCCTTTGGTGTATACAATGTATCTTGTGACTATATTTGTATTATATTGGAAGATCTCAAGACATTCACAGATACTATCTAAATCCTCACACATTTATTAACTTGTAAAGTAAAAACAAAGTTAAAAATTGACAATAAACAAAGCCCTCCCAGTGGAAAAAGAGATAATGTCGAAAATTTTTTAGTTCATGATAGACAACTCAGTATCCCCCCCCTTTTTTTTAACTGCACACAATGTAATAATTAATATATCAACTGCTTGGCAAGGAGGAGGATCACGATCTCCCCTTAAATTTTATGGTACTTCCTCCTTTTCTTAAATGGTGCCCTTTTATTTTTTCACATCAATTTATTGAAGATGATTCTCAGGCAATGCCTTGTCTTTCTTTCTATCTCTTGTCATGGTGCAAGTCTTGCTCTTCAGCGTCTCACAGACCCCGCTGTTTCTGTTCCCTGCAGTGAGATCACAGACCTGTGAGGAGAGGCTTCCTCCACACCCCTCAGCCACAGGAGCTAGTTCTTTCTTTCTGTAGCAAGTTCACTGAACTTGTGCAATGAGACACAAGGCAAATGAAACAAAGTGGTTAATCAGTCCAACAAAACAAAAGAAACCTCTTTTGTTTTTCCTTAAAGAATGCTAAATAACTATTTTACCTGATTTAAAAAAAAAAAAAAAATCAGTAGGGGCGCCTGGGTGGCTCAGTGGGTTAAAGCCTCTGCCTTTGGCTCAGGTCATGATCCCAGGGTTCTGGAATCGAGCCCTGCCTCGGGCTCTCTGCTTGGCAGGGAGCCTGCTTCCTCCTCTCTCTCTGCCTGCCTCTCTGTCTACTTGTGCTCTCTGTCTGTCAAATAAATAAATAAAATCTTAAAAAAAAAAAAAAAAAAGAATAAATAAATAAATAAATAAATAATCGGCGACCTGTTGTGATTTGTAAACACAATCAATGTTTCCTCAGCCCAAGGTTAGTTTCCTTGAGCAAAGTGAAAATTTCAACATTTTATGTGCTTAGTATTTCCTTCAAAGATGCATAGGGTGTGGTTTTCTGGAAGTCATCTAAACCTAATGTTGGCTCCCATATATAATGGGTATTTTTTACCACGTTAGCTCCCAGATGCAATGGGAACCCAAGAGTGAAGATTTTTTCTTCCCTCTCCAAATAACTAAATGAGTATTTAAATAGCCTGATTCATAATTTACAGCCAGGATGAAGCTCATTTTCCTAACCCGTAAGAGTTATGGACATTGTTACATTTCACTGTTTATTATGTTATTTCTAGAGAAAGTGAGAAATGATTAAATAATTTCTAAATTACTTTTCATCTTTTGCTTTGCTCTATTGCTCCTTTTTGGGGTCATTAGTATCTTTGAATAATAGATGACAATATAACTGATAATTGTTTATGCATTTTTTAAATTTATTACTCTCATATGTCTATTTGCTTGGTCTCACTACAATGCTATAATGCAGTTTAGCAGATATTATCTTCATTTTATGTAAGTAAAATGGAGGCATACAGTGAGAAGGCAGCCAAAGGAATGGGGGAAAAGTCAATGCCAAAATCAAGCAATTTAAATATTTTAATAACTTTTGTAGTGTTTTGATTGGAAAAGAGACTCATAGAAAAAATTAAGAGACTATTTTGGTATTAGGTGTCATTTAAAAAGTATCCAAGAGTTCATTCTCACACTTTCTCTCTTTGTCCTCTTAGGTATCAATGAAACTTTACTACATATTGGAGCCTGCCAAACACAGCTGTATTTAGTTTAGCAGTCCTTAATGTAAGAAGTGATTCTGATCACAGCATTGGTTTCAGTAAACCCCACTCCCATGTTCTCTTTCACGGAACCTAAAACAAATCTTCCTCGTAGTCAAACTTTTCACTGATTTCAAAATCTAACAAGATTTGCTGCATAGCAGTGAATGGAACAGTACCTGTTGCGTTAGATTATTACAGAAACCACTCCTGTTCAAAACATGAACTCCCAAGGTATAAAGGGGAATAGGGCACAGTAGAGTTTCCTTCTTGTCATTCCCCCCTATATTGATTCTATTCAAGTGTCTTTTCCGCCATTTTCTCCTTTCATCTCATTCAGATATACCCCTGGACCACAGTCAGACCACATTTTGAGGTAACCAGAGGCTTATGACTCAGTTTGCAGATTATTCTAGTCCACTATTATTATAATTTCCTGAAGGTTTGGGATGCCACTATGTCTTTTCTTGTTTGTGGCTTTATCATAAAGGGAAGACCAAAAGGTGTTGAAGTGAAATCAGATTGTGAGTTAGCCTTCCCAAAAAGAATGGTTGAAAGATATATATCAAACTCTATACACCATTAACACTGACAATCAATAGTTAGATTTTTATGTACCCATATTTTTAAAAATGCTTGATATCTACTCATTTCCAAGTTGCTGTCATTCAACAAACATTTCTTGGCTATTTTGTATGTATTCGTTGCTGCACACAGAAATAAAAAGTAGAGGCAACCCAGAATGCTCTAATACAAGGTAGCATGTTATATTAAGTATTGGAAAAGACATATTACTTCAATGTAAGCAGCTATGCTAAGGAAGACAGAGAAAATTAATTCTCTGGGAGAATCTAGAAGGCTTTAAAAGAGAGATAGTTTCTGAGTTTGGTGTTGAATGATGGTATTAGATTGCAGAGTGATGTAAATACTAAGTTAAGATATTGATTTTGTTCTATAAAAAAGTCATCATTTTTTAAAGATTTTATTTATTTATTCATCAGAAAGAGCACAAGCAGGGGGAGCAGCAGGCAGAGGGAGAAGCAGACTCCCCACTGAGCAAGGAGCCGGATGTGGGACTCCATCCCAGGACTCTGGAAACATGACCTGAGCTGAAGGCAGACACTTAACCGACTAAGCTATCCAGGCATATGGACATTTTGAAAGCCAGACAATAAGAGGATCCAAAAGCTTGATTCATAATTTTTAAGCTATTCATTAATTGCTTTCTACACTTAAACCTCCCCCAACCATTCCATATTTCGATTATGATCTTTTATTAACCTATAACAGAACAATTCTGATTCCTTGACATACCTTTCAAGTATACACTGGAGCATGAAATTCAAAGTAACCTCATGATGTTTTAAAAAACAATGTCATCAAAAGCATCTGAGATTAGTCTTATTTAAGTAGATGGTTTTTAAAAAATGGACCTTAATTTAAAAAAATGAAAATAATAGATATGTCGATCTTAAAAGTCCTCGTCATCTTCTTTGACCACCATCCAGAGACCTTTCATCAATTCAAACATTTTCTCAGGTAAAGAAACTCTTCTTAAGATGTTGTTGTATTAATTACTTTATCCTTATCCCAAATATTTTCTGAATATATGTCAAGTTCCAAATCCTGTGCCTGGTATAGAGGAGAGAAAATATTATACGCATGACTGGTCTTTAGTAATCATAATTTTTAAGTGGGATTTTCCTAAAATGAAAATTCTTGAAGGTAAGAAACATTTCTTAAACAATTGTATATCCCCAAATAGTTATGAGTTCTGTGGTAAGTTACCTCACTTCTCTGGGTCTCATGTTGATTTTTCATAAGGTTATTTTGGGGATTAAATGAGTTAGTGTATCCAAAACTCATCACGAACACTGAAATGCTATATTTATTAAACAAAATAACTTAATGAATGACTAACTAATTTAATCGTGGTCTTTCTCCTTTGGATTTTCCAGATTGAAAATTAACTGCTTACTCATCAAACTCATTTTATAATATAAGACAACTTGGTGATCTCATATTTCATTGACCTAAAATGAAATCATGCAATCGTTCCAAATGTTGCAATCATTGTAGAAGTTGATTTGGCTTAAAAACAGTTATGTTGTCTTTGTGAAATTGTGTTTTATGATTATATCTCCCTATGTCACTTCTAAGCTCCAGTAAGAAAATAATGATGGGTAATATCATAGTAAAAGTATCTGTCTCTTCTATTCCTTATCTTATTTTCTAGAATTCCACTTGCAGCAGGATTCAATGCCACAAGGAGATGTGCTTCCTTGCTGTCAGAATATGGACCATGGTGTTGTACAAAACTCTCTTTTCCTTATTAAAGGCATACGAAAGTCTAAAAATAAATCTTCTCTTTCATCCTTCATTTTTAAGCAAGCCTCTGGAGACAATTTGCCAGCCAGCCAGTTCAGGTAAGGAAAGTGAAATTGAAGTTTTCAGAGGGCAAAGCAGAAAGGCAGAAAGTCATGCTTACAGGATTGGAGTTGAAGACAGGGGGAGTCCAAGAACTTGTCAGTTCGATTTTATCTTCGTGTTTTACATATGGGTTAGTCCTGGAGAACCTTCTGCCCCTAAACTCTAAGAACGGTGAGATAATTGGGTCATGGTCAACTGGGCTGTTGCTGTCATGTAAGAACTTGGAAGAGCAGCAAAAGGAAGAGACAGGAAGTGGTGCCGATTGGCAAGTCTTGTGTTTCCTCAATGCCTAGCATCCATACAAAATGTGTGACTCCTTAGAAGAGTCCTCTTTGTAGATTTGATTTCATAGGCACTAAAACTCTTGCCCCCAGATACCTTCTCACTTGTCTTGCCATCATTCCCAAATCTCCATAGTACTTATTCTCTTATTATTGTGATAGACAGGACATAGGGGAAGAACATCAGATAAAGCCATTTAGAACCACTCAAATTCTAAAATCCAGTCAATTTGTCAGTTTAGTTTTGTCTTCCAGTAGAATTCTAAAAGCTTTAGACATGAAACTGACAAGTTTTGATGTGGGGCGCTCTCCTTGAGGAAGATAAGAGCAGTATCTGGACCACTGAACTGCCCATGACGAATCCTCAGTGATCACTGAGAGGGAAAAGTGTGTACAGAGGGCGATGGAAGGTGCTGAAGACAAATTTCATCACTTTACCAAATTGCCCAGAGGTTTCCTCTGCTCTCTAGCTTACTAACAGAAATGAAGGAGGAACTGTATTGTTTTAGCCCTATGGTTTCTAGCTTTTATTTGGGGGGGGGGGGTCAAGCTTTTAATGGACAGTAAATGAATTCTGGAATTCTTAATTTTTCGAGATGGCTCACATCCTTGTTGCCATCCAGATAAAAAGATTGAATTCTATAACAGAAATACTGAATATCTCTTAAAATGATATCCAACAGAGATTACCTTTTGATTTTCCCCTAAGTTGCCTCCATATGGCCTAAAGAATATTCTAGAAAAAATATGGCTCTATCTTCAACATAAACCCAGAGATCCTTGAAATTTTCAGTACTGTTTTGTTCATCTATTTTTTGAGTCCTTAGAGGTCTTGGTTGTTTCTTTGTTTTTGTTGTTAAAAAAATCTCAGAGTATTCTCCAAGTGCTGAGACTTTATTAAGGCAAACTCTGCCTCCATTCTCATTGGGTTCTGGTAGATTTGATAAAAGCAAACGTTGTTATTGCAGAAAAAATTCATAGCCTAACTTTGGAAGATACAACATGTATCATCATTTCTGACCAAGTTTTATCAAATGAAGAACTGACTCAAGAGTACTATTTATAGCTGAGCTTGGATTTTTAGAGAGCCTACAGATACTGTGAGTTAAGTCCAATAATTTATCTGCAGTCTGAATATCGTATTTGTAAGAGTTCAGAACATTTTTTCTTCCTATACTCTTCTTTTCCCTTTAGAAATCCATATGGTCATGATTTCAAGAAATATAGATGGATAGATAGACAGAGACATAGATAATTTTCCATACACATATACGTTTTTTCCTAAATATCTTGATCTGGTTTAACTGGTATTGGGAGAGGGCTGAGGTCCCTGGTCAGATGTGAAATAATTTGTAACTTTTTGTTAAATCTGAAACATTTCTTTGTTTTCACCTTTTCTTTAGATTGTTTGATCTTTCAACTCTAACAAACATCTTGCTAGATTTAAGGTTTTAGAAAGTGCTTTTACCTGTTCCATTTTTAAACTAACATGAATCCATTTATTCAAGGGAATTTGATTGAATACAAAAGTTGAAAAGAATACTTACAAAACAGCATTAGGAAATAAGAGCAAGGACATTAAACTGTTAACTTTATTGATTGACTATGTAAAACATTCTAAGCTCACTCAGAGAGAAGCACTGAGGGGCTAAGTTCATAGCAGGGCAATTAAACAGAAATATCATGCAATGTGAACTTGGCTTTCAATGTAGAATAAAAGGGCTTCAGGAGGCGTACCTTGCAGCTCACACTAAATGTATAAAAGATAGAAATACATGCATCTGCAAAAGTTAAAAAAATAAGCAATACTTCTAAACTAAGTCTCATATGTCATTTAGAATTTCTAATCCCAGGTCTCAAGAAGGAATGATAACATTTATGAACATAAAATACAGGTATATGTAATCACCATTTTAGGAACTCCTAAATAAAAACATATTGCCATCTCTTGTATTAATTACCAAAATGATTACTCGGCTTCCTTGTTTGTATGAAAGAAGTTGATAACAGATTTCCAAAAACAAAAGCAAATAAACAACCCCCCTGAACCAGACCCACAGAAAACAATCAATATGCCAAGTTCTTACATGCTAACACGTAATTATAGGCACAGAAGGATTCTAACAACACAGGGTATGGAAGATATAAACACAATTAGATTCTTTGCCTTGATGAGAAGCTTGAAGTATTGTTGCAAAGACAAGACACATCCATGAAACATGGCCACAACAAGTTCAAGGGTTAAATCTAGGACTAAGCCCACGGATGGGCTGTAAATGGCATCCCAACAAAAAGATCCTATTACAGATGATTTTTGTTCCTCTTTTCTTCTGAATTTACAGCATGACAGATACCTAGCTATTGCCTATTTTCCTGCCTTTTCCCCTCTCCCTGTAGCCTTTCTCACGTGAGGTCTTTGGGGGTCCACACACTCCCTCCGCCTTTCTCCCCTTTGGTTACATGTGGTATCTGCAGATGCAGCGCGCACCGTTCTCTCTGTGAACATCCGCTGATGGACAGGTGCAGAGATTGATCGCGGCTCTGAAACAGTGCTGGAAAGGGCCTCCAGTTGTGAAGAAGAATACCAACTGGCAGCCATTCTGATTGGTGCTGGCACCGAGTCTTCCTTCTGAGATCCAAATGCCTTGAGAACCAAATGTTCCTGGGATTCAGGCTTTCTGCAGCCAACAAAGCTCAGGTCAAAAAGCTAATTGGCTACTTGAAACTTTACTTAGATATCTTCAAGAGAAACAAAAAGGGTTGTTTCTGTTAACCCACGTATGCATATACCAAGGAGCGATGGCTAAACAGATAGATGATAAAAAGCCAATGCTTCTTTACAAGAGCTTTTCTTGCAAGGTAGGGTGAGGAAAGGTATTTGAAATAACAATGCAAAACACATTTCCTATAGAAACCTGCACCAAACTGCTATTTCTCACGTTCGCCATATAATTATGGCTTTGGTGATAAAATATCCTCTCCACTGTCATTGCTTAAAGCTGAATGGTTCTAGAAAAGGAGGAAGAAAGAAAGGAAGAAAGGAAAAAAGAAACAGAGAGAAAGAAAGAGCCTTTCAGAGGAGAATTGGTGTGATTCAAACACAATTGCAACTCCACACCAATAAAACACTAAGTCCTAAGCCTTCTCTATCATTGCCTATGTGAATGCATTGGTATTCTCTCTCCTTTGGCCCTCACTCAAATGCCAAGGCCACTGTAGGGCATGGCACAAAGCGTGAGACTGTACTGTGGCATTCTGATTACACTGTAACAGAAACGTTTTCCTAAACACTCTTTCACTAGTGGGCAGTTCAGTAAGAGAGGGAACTGGAGGCAGAACCTCCTGGACACTGTCATTAATGAACATCCAGTCGACATTGACCTCTGTGCAGTGCTGCTCTGGACACCACACAGAGCAGTTCAGATACACTCCCTGCTGCTCTTTCAAGTTGACAATGGAAAACAGATGACAATAGACCGAGAAAACTGATAACGGGCCTCTGGAAGATTATATGCTGAAATTAAATCATAAAGTGAACATAAAGGAAAAAAAAACATTATAATGTACAATAAGTTAAGATATCGACTTACTCTATGGCGTTCATTGAGAGGAATCTTCACTTTTATTTCACGAGAAAGAAAACATGTTTTCACGGAGGTAGAGCTCGAACGGGTCTTGGGCAAAGGAATCGGATGAATGATGTTGGCAAACTGGGGGTAGGACAGTGCACCAGATGCAGGGGTCATAACCTCACAATGTCAGGCATCATATGAGGGGACAGTAGACAAACTGACACCGGCCGAATGGAGGGCAGGGACTAAAGCTCAGGGGTAAAAGGAGCCTAGAGCTAGACACCACTTGATGCAAAATTAAAGCTCGATCTTTATTGGCTCCAGAGTTTTATCATCCTGTTACACGAATAATATGTCTATAGCATGTGATTATTTCCCTCCTTGAAGCTGAGCACCTGTCTGGGGCCAATTTGCCATTCTGCCTCAGGCTGGCATAGGTAAGGGAGAAAAGCAGGGCTGGGGGTACTGCCACACCGAATCTGACCACTTAGCAGTACCTCAGTGCTGGGCCACAGACTCTGAGGAAAGAACTATCTGGAACGAGAAGGAAAGAATATAAAAAACCACAAGAGGGAAGAAGATTGATTCATTTTATTTCTTTTTTTTCCATTTTTATCCTTTGAGTTAATTGTGGCTTAACATTTTGTTTCTGTATAAGAATAAAAGGAAATATCCCAAACTCATTTCTATTTCTTTTTGGTGTTACTTGAGTTGAGCTAATGTGCATTTTGATTTTTAAAAGGGGATCTTTTTCCCCAGGTAGCCAACTGTTATGAACACGGTCCAGCCTATTATTAATTAATTAATTAATTAATTACAGAATATTTTATTTATTTATTTGAGAGAGCACA
Source organism: Mustela lutreola (assembly GCF_030435805.1). Lineage (NCBI taxonomy): Eukaryota > Metazoa > Chordata > Mammalia > Carnivora > Mustelidae > Mustela > Mustela lutreola. The sequence continues at coordinate 79,691,581 of NC_081297.1, read as the reverse complement.
AGTGAGGAGGGAAGGGAGAAACAGGCTCCCTGAAAGCAAGGACCTCCAACGAGGGGCTGGATCCCAGGACCCCAAGATCACGACCTGAGTCATGGGAAGCTTTTTGCCTTTCTCACAGTGCCCTGAGTCTTTTCCCAGTGCAGCGTAAAAATCTTTCCAAACCTTGAGATCCTATGGAGGCTGCAGCAGTCTAGACAAGAATGATCATAGAAAGGTTAAAAGGATTCCGAAGAAAGGTGACAGAAAGTGGTACTAGCTCACCTGGAAAGAAAACAGTAAGGAGAAACTGCCAAGCCCAGCATGTGTCCAATGAGACCTACAGTCGGTTTGCATATGCAAATGGTCAGTTAGACTAAAGGGAGGACTCCTACAAGTCCGCGTGCCCTGCTGAGGAGCGTGGATTTGTAGCAGGGTGCTCTCTGAAACCGAAAGAGAGCCAGAGCCATGGTTATTGCAGATACTCACCGGTCCGAGGAGGCAGGGGCTTGACTCAGGCGGTCTCTTGGTCTCTTCCAACCTTGTCGTTTGATGGTACTTGCCTAACGCCTGCATCAGATGACATGAGAGGATGAGGTGTTGCTGTAAATCTTTATTAGTGAACGCACGTATATTATTACAAAGAACCTGGTGGGTGAGTAAGTCACCTCCTTCTGACTCAAATCTGGTATGATCTCTTATCTTCTACGACAAATTCAGATTCACTTTCCTTGCATTAGAATTTTCTGGGGGAGAATTCAAGGATAATAAAGAACTGTGTATTTGGTTCACCACTCATATATTTTCTCATTATTGTGCTTCTTTCACTTGGTTAGTGGAAGGTTTTTTTTTTTTTTTAATCAATATAAACAGGACTTTTTTTTAAGATTTCCATTTTCATAGTGTCATTACTGACAGTGACAGCTGCCTAACAGTCATGTGAAATATATAATTGCCTAAGGAAGAATATTCCATGACCGATTCCTTCCCTTTTTATATTAAAAAGAAGTTAGACAGGCTTGCTAAGCCGCAGGCTTCTGAACTTTATGTCAGTTCAGGAATTCTTTTTATTTTTCAGATATTGTATTCATATATTTTTCTACATATATCAAATGATTTTCTCTGGGATAAATTTAGCAATATATTTCTTTTCTGCTTTGTCCCAGAGATCGTCTTTTGCACGTAGAGAAAGGTTCTAGACCTTTCTCTACGGCACCACTCACTGGTCCAAAAGACAGAAATAATTTATGCCCTTAATGTGTCTCCACTAATAGTGTAACCCTTTTCTCAAATTTTAAATACTATTTAGTCTGCTTTCTAAATTTTGAGTTTCAACTTAATAGAGGGCTTTTAATTAAAAAAAAGATAAACTGCAGTACCTATGCTTTTTTTTTTTCTGTTGATATTCTGATTATTTTTTCTCTGTTTGCCAGAAAGAACCATCCTTCAAAGCACACTCCCAACTGCATTAACATTCCTTCACTTCCCCTCTCTGTACCCTTTTTATCTTATCAAAAACTCTCATTCAGGACTAAAAAGGAAATAGCTGAACTTTTTATGAAGGCATCCTTACTTTTCTTTTCTCAAGGACACATCACTCCAATTCCTTTAACATTTTCTAATTGCTCATTTTAACAGCCCTGATCATTTTTGTTACGATCTTTTGGACCCTCTCCAAGTAATCTGTAAGTATGACATTCCTTTTTCTTTGCAAACTGGTAGGGAAAAGATATTATATCACGGCAAAGGGTGATTCCCTACAGAATAAAATCTTAAGGGGAGTTAGAGAATCGAGGGCTGAGAAATTAATATAGGATGTGCAATTTATGTCAGACTTCATCTCAATTATAGACTTCAGGCTACTGTCATTTTAAGTTACTTTCTTTATGTCTTTGTACATTTCTCCATAACGTGGCTGACTTGAAGTAAAAATGGGATGGATAGGCATATTTCCCTCACTCTTTCTTACCACCCTGCAAACACCACAGGTCTTCAAGGCCTGCTCAAAACCCTCCCCCGCTCATTTCTTGGGGTCCTGGGAAGTCATGTCACATACACACTTGAACTACATGTCACATATACACTTGGCTAGTCCTCCTTTGCTCCACTATCTACCAATATGTAAACATGGACATTTTGTCAATCCCATGGTTGCCGGTTCCTGTTATCAAGAGAAACGAGGCCACTTCAGAGGAGCGAAACTGCCATCCTGTTTGGCTTTTTGACATGGACACTGTGCTGTGGTCCTCTGACATGGCCATACCACTGCCAGGGTCTGTGGCTGGTGCCACTGCATTACTGGAGCATGTGAGGGCTCCAGAGTTTTCTGTGTGGGTGCTGGCTGGACACCAGCCTAGGCAGGACAAAGAGCTTGGTGGAATTTGCTCCGAAGCTTTCTCGGTATTATTATTTGAGTTCTGGTGTTTCCTGGTATCCTTTTAGAGGGTTAGGGGGAGGAGGACTTGACAGGGAAGAACTAACTCAGCTTGCTTCACCCGAGCCTGCCTGAGCTGTGTGCAGCTGCAAGAGTCCTTCAGGGCCGCAGTTAACTCCATGGCACTATATTTAGGGTTTGAGATTAGCCCAGACAGTAAGCCATTCTTCAGGTCTCTTTTGCAAACATACAGGCCTCCCAACTCACTGCATCCCTAGAAACTCAGATGGGGAAAAAACAAAAAACAAAAGATGGGGACACAGGAGTAGGTGCTAGTATTTGCAGTGGCCAGTTCTTGTGGGCAATAACACATGGCTTTTCTCCCAAGAGCCACCTTAGTAAGGACTTGCTTTTTCTGCTCCACCCTCTACTTTTAGCTAAAATCTGAAGGTTGGTGGGAGTCGGGGGGAGAAGACAAAAGAGTAGGATCAGGCTGGGATGCTCAATTTGAACAGAAACTTGTTTTTTCAGGCATGTCTGTGCAAGTCAGAGAGTTAATGTGACAAAGCCCCTTGCACATCTGGGTCTAAAGAGATCCTGGAAGGGAAGGAAAGGTGCCTGTGATGAGAACATGGGAATGGCATGGTCTTTTCCCTACCAAGACGTTGCCAAACAAGGAAAGATGTGATGACCCAGGAGAAGGGGCTCTGAGTGCTGAAAAAAACTGTTGCTTTTTAATGTTTTCTTACCCAATTTATTTTTTGGTTCCTACTTTTAGTTCATAATTTTGTGGATTTTTTTTTGTTTTGTTATTATCAATTTAAAATTATTGTTAATAGGTATCTTCTTAAACGTTTTTTTCCTCCATATTTTATACATTAGTTCTGCACTGGAATAAAATTCTGGTTTGACAATTTTGCTACTTTAGGGTTTTGTTTTGTTTTAATTCCTCAACTTGTAAACATGTTTGTTATTTCTCTATGATTTTACTTTACTCTGTTAAATTACATTATTTTCTTTTCTGGTGTCAACTTTGTTTTAATCATCTTTATCCTTTTTACCAAGTTTATTCCTTTTTCATTTAGATATGTCTCTTTCCTTTTACAATTCTTTTTACATCTTCTTTATAGAAATTGGGAAGGAGACGTGGTCTTGGAGGAGAGAAAGCCACCAAAACCAGGGACCCCTGAGAACAGCAGCACTTCTGTACTCCCTTAATAGTTCCCAAATCCCTTTTAATGTTAAATCTGCTAAAACTTTAACTTGAGTGACTCCTGAGACCACCAAGTTTCAAATTTCCTCCCAGGATAATGCTAATATTACCTGCACTAACTAACTGCACATTCGAGCTGCTGGAATGGTGTTGTTTTCTCAGTCCCCTTATGAAGGGAAACATTATTTAAAATCCACGGCTTCTGCCATATATGACTGTAGACATTGGGCAAAGCTCCAGGTCAGAGCTGGGCAAAGTTACACAAAACAGAGGGAGGTAAGTAAGAGATTCCTTTCAGGCAAAGAACAGTAACATATTCCTAGTTTGACTTTAACAAGGACTTAGACCATCTTTACATTTACAATAAAGATGCTCAGAAAGGTGACATTGTAGAGCCTTCTTGATACGCATATCACGGGAAGTTATCAAAGGTAAACAAAGCTTACATGCATTTCGGTGTTTTGGCCGCTCTGGGCTGTTAAGAATAAAGCACCTTCTCATCCAGAAGAAGAAACTTACATTGTTTGGTTGTAAAGGTTTGAATGTGAAAACAGAAACAACAACAAACAAACAGACAAAAAACCCAAACTAATTAAACTTAAAAACAAAAACAAAAACAAAACAAAAAAACCTCAAGGAGGGGGAGTTGGAATAAGTGGAAATGCCCTGACAAGGATGAGAGGATTCACACTCCATCCTGGAGAAGGGCAAGGGTTCAAGACGTCTCCAACGGTGGTCAGATTCATGCTTTCTGCCCTGACTCTTTGATGGGACCTGAAATGCTTGGGGGAAATAGCCCTAAAGGCCCATGCCTTGGAAACTGCAGCTCATCTCTTAAGCCTGTGTTCAAACTCCAAATGGGAACAGGAAGCCATTTTCACAGACACGAATACTATGAATTTGTATACCTTGCTGTGTTGTATTTAAAAGATCATCTTGATTTGTCTTCATGGCTTACCTTATCATTATGACTTCCTAAATTTAAGGGTGCTCATCTATAGGTAATTCTCTTAATTTCCTTTTATTTTTTATTTAAAAAAAAAAATTATTTATTTATTTGACAGAGAGAGACACGGTGAGAGAGGGAACACAAGCAGGGGAAGTGGGAGAGGGTGAAGCAGGCTTCCCACTGATCTGATGCGGGGCTTGATCCTGGGACCCTAGGATCATGACCTGAGCTGAAGGCAGTTGCTTAACTACCTGAGCCACCCAGGTGCCCCCTTTCTTTTTATTTGAAAGAGAAAATTATCCCTTTAGTGGTGCTGGCAACATTCCTCCCTAAATTTAATCCTGATAAAGGATACTGTCCTAAATCTTTTCCCTACTGAAGACCTACATTCCCAGACTTTTCCTTACTAATATCTAACTCCATTTTCTCCAGAAAAACAAAACAAAACACAACATTGTATCTGAAATTATTAAACAATTAACTTTAAAAACAAAAAACTAAAAACAAGTTGAAGTCTAATGGCAGGAGGACTATTATATAAATTATGGAACATTGGTATCATGGAATATTACGTGACCAAATTATGGTGACAACATGTATATTTAAAAAAAAATTACTTAAGTAAAAAAAACAACACATCAAACTTTCATTTTTTTTAAGAGAACTCATTAAATTAACCACCAAGTTTTCCAGATTGGAAACTAAAAAGCGCATGCATAAATAAATTCTGGATTAAGGAAAAAAAAACCTTAAATAGAAATGATAAACATTTACAACTGAATGACCATAAGAACACTTTATCTCAAAGTTTTTAATAAATTAGAAAGATGAAAAATAAATTTGTTGCACTCAAATCAAGAAACTATCAGAAGGAAAATAATCCAAATAAAATGGAAGAAAGTAAATATAAAACAGAAATAATGAAATAAAATACTAAAACCAATGGTGACAACCAACAAATCCAAAAGATCATTCCTTTTTTTTTTTTTTTTTAAAGATTTTGTTTACTTATTTGACAGACAGAGATCACAAGTAGGCAGAGAGGCAGGCAGAGAGAGAGAAGGGGAGAAGCAGGCTCCCTGCTGAGCAGAAAGCCCAATATGGGGCCCTGGGATCATGACCTGAGCCGAAGGCAGCCGCTTAACCAACTGAGCCACCCAGGCACCCCGCAAAGATCATTCCTTAAAAGGACTAACAGAGTAGACAAACCCCTGAAAAATTAATCAAGAACAGAAAGTAAAAGTAGCATTAGGATTAGGAAAACAAACATAATTACAGAGAGAATAAAGATTTAAACTCCATAAGTAACTATTGCAAACAAATTTACTTAATAAAAATTTAGAAGTCTGATAAAACAAAACAATTAGGGAGATATAAATTAATAAAAAATGTTTCATATGGTACTGGCACAAAAATAGACACATGGATCAATAGAACAGAATAGAAAATCCAGAAATAAACCCATGCTTACATGGTCAATTAATCTATGACAAAGGACTTAACGAATCTGCAGTGGGGAAAAGACAGCCTTTTCAATAACTGGCACTGGGAAAACTAGACAGCTACATGCAAAAGAATGAAACTGGGCCATTCTCTCACACCATACACAAAAAATAAGCTTAAAATGTATTAAAGGCCTGGGGCACCTGGGTGGCTCAGTGGGTTAAAGCCTCTGCCTTCGGCTCAGGTCATGATCTCAGGGTCCTGGGAACGAGCCCCGCATCGGGCTCTCTGCTAGGTGGGGAGCCTGCTTCCCCTCTCTGTCTCAGCCTGCCGCTCTGCCTACTTGGGATCTCTGTCAAATAAATAAATAAAATTTTAAAAAAATGTATTAAAGGCCTAAATGTGAGACCTAAGACCGCAAAACTCCTAGAAGAAAACACAGGTAATAATTTTGTTGACATCAGCCATAGCAACATTTTTCTAGGTATGTCTCCTTGGGCAAAGGAAGCCAAAGCAAAAATAAACTACTGAGACTACATTAAAATAAAAAGCTTTGCACAGTGAAGGAAACCATCAACAAAATGAAAATGGAACCTACTAAATAGGAGAAGATATATGCAAATGATATATCCAAGAAGAGGTTAATATCTAAAATACATAAAAGCTTATAGAATTCAAAACTAAAAAAGCAACCTGATTTTAAAATGGGCAGAAGACTTGAATAGACACATTTTAAAGAAGACATACAGTTGGCCAACACACATGTGTAAAGATGCTCAACATCACTAACCAGGGAAATGCACATCAAAAGCACAATGAGATATCACTGACACCTGTCAGAATGGCTAGAATAAAAAAGACAAGAGATAATAAGGGTCTGGGAGGATGTGGAGAAAAAGGATGCCTCATGCACTGCTGGTGAGAATGCAATCTGTTGTAGCCACTGTGGAAAACAGTATGGAGGTTCCTCAAAAAATTAAAAATAGAACTACCACATGATCCAATAATCCCCTTATTAGTTATTTACCTAAAGAAAACAAAAACAATAATTTGAAAAGACATACACACCCTTGTTTATTGGAGCATTATTTATAATATCCAAGATATGGAAGCAACCCAAGATTTCCATTAATAGATGAATGGATAAAGAAAAGGGGTATATATTTATAATGAAATATTACTAAGCCATAAAAAAGAATGAGATTTTTGCCATTTGTGATATCATGGATGCACCTAGAGGGAATTATGCTAAGTGAAATAAATCAAGCAGGGAAAGACAAATACCATAGGATTTCACATATATGTGGAATCTAAGAAACAAAACAAAGAAACACACTGATAAATAGACTCTTAAATGCAGAGAACAAACTGGTGTTACCAGGGGGAAGGTGGATGTGGGAATGCGTAAAATAGATAAAGGGTATTAAGACCTTTAATCTCCTTTAAACCAGGGGGAAAAAAAAGAAGAAAGAAAGAAGAAAGAGAAAGAAGAAAAAAATATTTTGAATGGACCAATTACGTAAGAGAAAGTAAAATGGTAATAAAGATATCCTCCTATAACTGATGACAGACGGAGGTAGTTTTATAGGAGAGGTACACTAAACCATCAAGGAACTGATCATTCCTATTTTTTATAATTTTTTTCACAATATAAAAAATTACAGTAAATTATAGAATTAACTTTTTTTTTTTTTTTAATTTGACATAGAGAGAGATCATAGGTAGGCAGAGAGGCAGGCAGACGGGGGGCGAAGCAGGCTCCCAGATGAGCAGAGAGCCTGTTGCAGGGGGCTCTATCCCAGGACCCTGAGATCATGACCTGAGCCGAGGGCAGAGGCTTACCCCACTGAGCCACCCAGGCGCCCCTAGAACTAACTTTCTGAGGTTAGTAATTTTTGATACAAAACCAGGCAAAAATATCAAGTGAGAGATCATTTCACTATGGAGATACATACAAAATTGTATGTTAAATTAACAAGCAGTCCATTCCAAGAATGCATCATGACCAAATTTGGTTTATACCTGGAATGCCAAGGTAGTTCAATATTAGAAAAGCTAGCAATGTAAGACATTGTGATTAATTATTAACATGTTTGGGGTAAAAAAAAAATCATATTGGGTACAGAATTTGTCCTGAAATATGAAAATTCCCCACAACTATCCCAGAGCAAAAAAACTGAGAGGAACACTGTCTTCTGGGGCCAAAGGGAAATGGATTGGGCTTGCCCTTTGCTGTGTGGAGGAAACTGGACATCCTGATGGTGGGTGGGAGGTGACTCCTGTTGTGGGAAGATCTGTCACTGGTAACAAGGGCTTAAAATGGTGCTTTAAATATGTGAGTCCTAAGAAGAGACACAGTTTAAAGCAGGTAGAAGCTATTTGGCATGTTTTATGTCTTAGTCTGTCAAGCTGTCAGCAGGTCCTGTTTACTCTCTCCCTCTTGTCGGAGCTATATTATAGGAAACTGAAGACCAGTGCTCCCACTCAAAGCCAGAGTGGGGCCATCAGCAGAAGAGAGTGGAGACCAGCAGAGCACCCATGAAGGTCAGTGGCAGCAGCCACAGTGTGACATCGAGTCAAAACACCTGGAGTAGCGTAAACTGCGGGTATAGTTTGGGGGTAATGTTGATAACAAATAGATCAGTGGGGAATTATAACAATTAATTTGTGGATGAAAAGTGGGTCATCACATTGTTCAGCCACAGTCTGGAAAGTCCAAGAAGTATGAATTTCTCATTTCCTCCTAAACTCTAATATAACGTAAGGCTTTTTATTTTCTAGAATTTCTCCTTTTTCCCCACTTACTTTGTATTTCTTTTAGTTTCATTTAGAAGAAATATAATCTAATAATATCTACCATTTATGGCATTTGGGACTCAAAAGATAATATTCATTCGTGCATTTAATTCTCACACTACAAGTAAGTATTATTTTTTATATATTGGAGCTGAAGACACTGAAACTTAGAGAGACTTGCCAGGGTGAGTAGGATCGTAATTTGAACAATCGATTATGTATCTGGATCTGAAACCTATTCCCTTAGTCACTAAATAATATTGCCTATTCTCTATTCTTTTATCTTAAAAATTACAAATGATAGCTTTCTCATTCAACACTACTCCTGGCTCTCAGCAATATTTGGTTATTTTCAGACTTTAAAATGTTTGTCTATAGGATGTCTACAAAACAAGCATAACTCTAATAACATTTTTCTGTTGTATCAATCAGTGTTCAGAACAGGAAGGAGAAAAGGCTTTTCCAGGTATATTGAGAAAGAAGACTTTTCATAGAGAAACTGGAAGCTTACAAAATCATCGGAAGAGTAGGCAGGAGGCAGCTTTAGGCCAGTCCTCCAGAGTAAAACCAAAGCAAAGCAGATTTGCCTTTTTAGGGGAACTTCCAATTCTGAGGCTACCTCTAGAAATCATGAGTTGAAATCATTCACTCCATTGCTGCCCATCAGTGACCAAAAAGTCATAACCAAAGTCCCTCCTACTGTGCATCTGCTGCAAATACTTCTCACACTCCAGGCAGCTAAAGAATGGATACTAGAAGCCTACTGTAGGCAAGATCTTCACATTTGAGAGTTCACCCATCTGGAATGTATTTTTGAGAATTGTAAGAAAGTAAAATGCAATTTTAATCTTCCATAATGACAGATAACCACACAATTTCACCATTATCCAATCCTTTCCCTCACTGACATGTGATACCCTTCTGATCATGAACCCTGTTCCCTTGTATACTTCTGGCTCTTTTGCAGCTCTTTACTTTGGTCCAATTATCTTTTTGTCTATTTAAATTGCAATACCACACAGTTTTAATTCCATAACTTCATAATATATTTTTTATGACTCTTAGAGTTAGTGCTAAGTCCTTATTCTTTTTCTTTTAAACCACTGGCTCTTCTTGGCCTTTTACCATGCCATAAGAATTTTATATCTGGAAATTTCCATAAAAAAATTTGGGGTTTTGTTTGGAATTGTATTACACTTAAATAGTAATTTGGAGATCTCTTTACTGTTAAAATACGGAGTATTCCCACCTTCAGGCATACACTTTATTTACGCAGGTCTTCTTCAATGTCAGTCAACAAATTTCCCAAATATCTGCATAGAGGCCTTACACGTATTTTTCTAAGTTTATTCCTAGGTACATTACTGCTTTTGAATGGAAACATCTTATATTATTGGTTTTTATCTTTGTTGCTGGTTTATAAGAATACCATGAATCCTATGGCCTTGCTAAAATTTGGATTTGTTCTTCTAGATTCATTTGGTTTTTCTTTTATTTAGCTAATCATAGCCTCTAAGAATACTGGCAATTTTGTTTTCCCCTTTTCCATCCTTACATTTCCTATTTCTTGTCTCATGTGCTAAGAAGTCCAGCACAATGTTGAATACCAAATAAACTCTGAGTGAGGGACAAGCTGGATTAAGGGCCAGCTGGTTCTCACCAGGGGTGCTAATCTGTAAGGGGCGCTAAAACTTCAGTGGAATAAATCAAATATATGGTGCCAAAAAACTCACGTTTCCACAAGCAATTCCTTATATTATTGGCAAAATGAATATTGGTCCTGCTCCCACCAAAGTGGTGCTGCCCTGAACGGAAATTTATTAAAAAAAAAAAAAAAAATGCTCTTTGCCAGCCAACTCTGAAGCTAGCTAGTAGACAGTCACCTGAACTCGGCAGTCACCAGCTGCTAAGGTTCGGAAACAAAATAATGATAGCATACTGCTATTTACGGGGAACAAGTGATTTTCCTTATTCTCTAAATTTTCATTCGCTTTACTGTGATGCTTCCCAAACATACATCAGGAAAGAAAATTGAAGGTGGAATGTAAACCTCAAGAAAGAGAAAACACATTGCCTTTTTTTTTTTTTTTTAACTTAAGTCACTGGAGGCAAATGAATAAGGAACTTTATATGAGAACAGTAGAAAATTGGTGTCTCTCCATCTTTGCTAACTCAATCTGAATAAAAATTGTTTAAAGACTATTTTGAAAGGGCACCAAATAATTAGCTTGCATGATTTAGGTCCTGAGTTAGAGACTAACAGCTGCCCCCTTGTAAAAGAAGTATGATACGTCTTTGAGGTTTTAAATACCTTCGAATGTTTTAAATACCTAAATTCTCTATTTTCAGGATACTAAGAAAATTGTCAGAAAGTTAAGCATAATTGTGTGCGCACATATATGCACACTGACAGACTTAAATATATAAACTCAGACCAAAGGTTACGGACATTTGTCCATCTGTCTTTTGGGTAGAAACAGCGCTATTGATATACATTTGACATATCCTTGAGTTTTCCTTCCTCCTTTAATTCACAGCCAAACATTTATATTATTTTGGTCTTTGTTTTTGGACAGTTTTTTGGATCTGTGCCAGCATCTCGTACTGCAGTCCTGCCACTCACTCATTTCATTTTTGCTTAAAGTTGTTCTTTTTCCTTTTTTTCTATCTCCATGTCATACTTTCTTTTGGTCTTTGTTAGGTTTTTTTTGTTGTTTTTCTCCCCCCTGTCACTCACTTTGTAGCAGTTCAGAAGCTCTGCAACAGTGTGAAGAGCTACTAACCAAGACTGGGGTGTGTGTGTGTGTGTGTGTGTGAGAGAGAGAGAGAGATCTGAAAAACGAAAAGGAGACATTCCTGAGGATAGACAAATCTTGTGTAGGTCAGCTACCACGAGGCTCTGAGGTATGAACAACAGGTCACAAATTTAGGACAGGCTACTGTGCAGATTGCTAAGTATTAAGTGTACTTGCTCAATTATAAACACGAGATTTAAAAACACATACAGGGTGTTTATTAAAGATGAAAGTAAATTAATAACAATTAGAATAAGTATGAATAATAGAAGTAAACAAAAAGCAGAGGAAATCCCTTGTTGAGCGTAATATATTCTCAGAACCATTTTATTCCTAAGAGACCAAATATTTATCATCGGACTCCACTCCCATGTTATTTGACTACCTGACACAACCCTGCCTCCCATGTTGTTTAAAGACATGTATTTGTTCAGAGGACCTCTTTGGACCACTCCCAGCTGTTGTTGAATATTCACGCCCAAAGTCCTCGCTTCCAAACTGTCCTGCATTTCTCCCTTGAAATCCTCTCAAGGATGGAAACAGAAGCAGAAACAGAAGTGCTACCAACTGTGCCGCTTTTCCACAGGAGCTTGTTTTCTAGTGGAGAGAGGCAGACATAAAACAACCCAGCGCCGTGCAGCGTCGGTGCGATGCTAGAAGACTGTAAAGAACACGGGGTGAGGACGGTGGGTGGTGTGCGGTGGAGGAGGTAGGCGGGAGGCCTGGGAGGTCTGCGAGATTTTGAAAATCCCATTAGACCTTCCGGTGATTCCGCAGTCGGAGGCATGGGGCCAGTGGGCGGCACGATAGGAAATGGATGTAGACAGGTAGGCAGGGCTCACTGAGGATACTAATGACTTTGATAAAGAATTTGGCATGTTTCCTGTATGAAATGGGCGGACCTTGGAGGCTTGTGAAGGAGGGAGTCAGGAAGCATAGATTCGGGATATCTTTAAATATATTTCCTAACTTTATGGGTTTCATTTCTCACCTATGAGAAGAAAGGGAGCAGAGAGCCAATGAAGTCCTTACCAATTTTGATCCATCCTATTGATAATAGCTATCATTTATGAGTGTTTATGGTGTACCATATACCTTACCGGTGTATTTTTACAATAATCCTTGCAATAACCCTGAGCTAGATCTGACTACCCCCATTTATCACTAAGACATTGAGTAATATTAATACATCCAGTAAGTGAAGAACCTAGATTTGAACCCACATATATTTTCTGAAAGCCAATGAAGTTCTAATAGGACTATTTTTTGGTGCCTCCTAAATTCTAATTCTTAAAAATAAAATGTGAGGTATAAGACATTATTTGAAAGATGGTGGCCAATTAATAAATTTCTACCTTCTATGAGGAGTGGATAAATAGAAATAGGTTGCAGGTGCAATATATTAACAGTGATTCCACTTAAGTATAAGGAGAAATTTTAGATAGCACAAGCTGTTACCATGGCTGAGGTTATAGGTATATCTCTAGATTTTTTTCATTAATCAGAGTCTTGTGTGTCTTAATCACTTAAAGTGTTGTTCTCACCAGATGTAAGCAGTTAAATAGCATGGGCACTCATGGTTCTTTTTGATTCATGGTCTAATCTAGAAGCATCTCCTAACAACCAGACATGCTCCCCCACCGGAAAGGATAGAAATTATTTGTCGAATATATTCTTAAATAATCAAATTGGATAACATACACTATAGGAAATGTTTTATGAAATATCAGAGGTCAGTTGTTTTAAATTAATTAAAAAATTCTTTCAATTAAGTGATTACTGTGATGAAAATACATCTATGCATATACATATATCTTATGCATACATGTGCTTGAAGGAAAATAAAAATAAATATGAACTTACAATATTCACAAATTAAGGAGGAGTTTATTTAACTCAGTGTTTCTGAACTTTTGAAAATATTTGTTCCTTTAGATTAAACTGAGAATTCCATACACACACCACCCTGCATTCTGATCTAAAGGTGTGTCCTTGGTGAAAGCTCCTGGTACCTCCTAAGTGTGCCTCCTAGTCAGTAAGGCATCGCTGAGGTTTATTCTATATAGTTTTGCTCGCAAGAACAGTAGTCTTTTTTTTTTCTCATGTAACATAAAATTACAACATACTATGTATTTTAAAATTACACCTCATCTGTCTACGTCTTCTAAAAATTCTGATTTGCCATTATCGTCTAACCTCTTTCTGAATCTCAAATTTAAATATATCTTCGAGTGCTTTCACATAATCTCTGCCCACTATTCAGGGGAACTGGGTGAGGACACAAAAGAAAGACATAAAGCTGAAATGTGAGAAAAAATTCCCAAATAACTAGGCATGAGGATTCTTTGAAATTGTGATAGGCCCACAATAATTTCATTGGGTTAACATTTTAGCTCCCAGTCTTGTTGGTGTTCCCTTTTTGATTAGTAGCTGCTCTTTCAAACACATACCAAACAACTTTGCTAGACTTCATTTGAATAATACTTGTACTCTTCAGGCAAGTTAATTAAAGCACAGTTGAAATTCTATTAGAAACGTCTTCAGAATTTCTACTTAGAGGGAAGCGTCCCTATGAGGACCTTCTACTGTGTTACCCAACTGACATTTCAGATGTTATCTACTGCTCTTAAAAACTGTCCTTGAGGAAAAACATGCCACAAACAAATGCAAAATCCTAACTTCCCCATTATCATAAGGAACAAATTACTTAATGTCTAATTACTTCCTTAGATACAGTTACACATAGGGAAAACAGTCATAAATAAAAAAGAATAATAATTATGCTTGAGATTTGGTCACTTAAGTTACTAATCATTTGGTTGATTTCCATTTCCCTCTGCCCTGGCATCATTTACCAAATATCTCATTTGTTGGGTTATTGCCAAAACATAGAAAACCCTAAGAATGCTAGCACAGTTATTAAGTTATTACTATTCCTATTACTTCCTCTCTTCTCCTCTTTTCTGCTTTTTTCCCCACTAGTCCTCAAATAGGCATATTGTATTCAAATGGATTAATTATCTTGTCCAGTTTTATGCTACCATTAAGACACTTTCAAAGCCAGCTGAAATAGAAAAGCCCACAGAAAAGTGAACTATTAACAATGAACATGTAATAGCAATTGCAATTATGATAAATACAATAAAAATGTACTTACAAGTATTGAGTAAGTATTCAAGGTTTGAATAAAATTCAAAATGAAAAAAATTCACCATGATGAATTAACAAAGTGAAGAAAGTCAATTAGGTCTTTGTTTTCATGTCTTTGCCACTGTCTGATAGCTTGTATCTCTTCTCCTGTATAAATGACTGTCAGATTCATATTTACAGCTACAAACTTAGCATCTTCACATGGATGTTCAAGGAAGCTTTATGCCAATATTTTTAGCAACTTTATTGAAATATAAATCACATATTACACAATTTATCCACTTGAAGAGTGTAGCTCTTTGTTTTTAGTAAGTTCACTGAGTGGTGCAACCATTATCATGATCTAATTTTATATTTTCTTTTTCTCCCCTCAAATACTCCATACCCCTAAGCAGTCACTTCCGGCCTATCCCTCAGCTCTGCACAACCATTAATCCACTTTCTGTTTCTATATAGATTTGCTTATTCTTGACATTTTATGTACATGGAATCATATAATAATGATCCTTTATGACTGGCTTCTTTCACTTTAGGATCATGGTTTTAAGGTTCACCCATATTTTAGTATTTTATTTCTTTCTATGGTTGAGTAATATTTCATGTTATGGATATCACAAGTTGTTTATCTGCTTAATAGTTGCTAGGCATTTGAGTTGCTTCCATCTTTTGGCTATTATGAATATGTTACTATTAACATTCATATACAAATTTTAATGTGGACATCTGTTTCATTAATTTTGGAAATTATATATATAATATATATATAAGCATATATATATGATATCATATATAGATATACATATATCTATAAACGATGTTTTTGAGAATTGTCAAATTGTTTTCCATTGTGGCCATGCCATTTTACATTCCCACCAGCAATGCATAAAGGTTCCAATATCTTCACACTCTAGGAACACTTGTTATTATTATTATTTTTTTATTACAACTGTCCTAGTGGATGTGAGATGGTTTCTCATTGGGGTTTTGATTTGTATTTCCCTAAATGACTAATGATGTTAAATATCCTTTCATATGTTTATTGACCATTTGTGTATCTTCTTGGAGATATATCAATTAAAATTCCTTGTTTTAAAAAATATTGGTTTATTACTTACAGTTCCCAGGAGGAGAGGGCATGTCACGCTAGGAGTGGGCACATAGGGAAGCATCAAGGTTAATCATAAAACAAAGAAAAGCCTTTATTGCAGTTTCCACAGGAAGGAATATATGAGGTAGGGCAAACAAGTTTAGAATTGGCTAGCTTGAATAATTTCAGCAGGCTCTGGGCCTTAGGGACTGTCTCTGGTTTTCGAGCACTAGGGTTGTTAGGGTTCTGAGTGTGAGAACAGGACAAAGGAAGTAGCTGAAGGCGTGGACTCTGGACTGATTGATATGCACTTGAAGAGGGCATTCCTGAGAGGAAAAGTCTCTGGGTGATGAGAGAGGTGGGTAACTCAGGCATATCTAATCAAGTTGCCCAGAATAAGGCACGTCCAGCATATGCATTTAGGGCAAATATTAAAGCATCAAATTTAGGGAAGCTAGAAGCATATTTGATACATTTTTAATTGGGTTATTTGCCTTTTTAATGTGGAATTATATGCTCCTTATATATGCAGTGTAAAAATCTCTTATCAGACATATAATTTGTAAACATTTTCTCCTATTTTGTGGATTTTTCACTTTTTTATGTATAGTTTGCAACAAAAAGGTTTTAATTTTGATGTAGTCCAATATTTTTCTTTTTCCTCTTTTTTTTTTTTTTTTTTTGGTCACTCGTGATTTTGGTGTCATATCTGAAGAATCATTGCCTAACACAAGGTCACAAAGATTATTCCCCTATTTTCTTACATGTAAGTTTTAGCTCTTGTGTTTCAGTTTATGATCTATTTCGATGTTATTAGGGTGTGTGGTATGAGGTAGAAGTTGAAACTCCTTTTGGCCTGTGAATATCCAATTTTTCCTATACCATTTGTTGAAGACTGTACTTTTCTTTTTAAGATTTTATTTATTTATTTGACAGACAGAGATCACAAGTAGGCAGAACAGGCAGGCAGAGAGAGAGGGGGAAGCAGGCTCCCTGCTGAGCAGAGTCCCATGCAGGGTTCAATCCCAGGACCCTGGGATCATGACCTGAGCTGAAGGCAGAGGTTTTAACCCACTGAGCCATCCAGACGTCCCTGTAGTTTTCTTATAAAATGATCTTATTACCCTTGTCAAAAAGCAACTGGCTAAAGATGAAAGGGTTTATTTTGGGGATCTCTATTCTAGCCCATTGATCTCTGTGTCTGTCTTCGTGTCAGTGCCGTACTGTTTTGATTACTATGGATTTGTCTCAAGTTTTGAAATCAGGAAGTGTGAGACCTTTAACTTTGTGTTTCTTTTAAAGATTGCTTTAGCAATTCTGGAATTTCCATATGAATTGTAGAATCATACCATCGATTTCTGCAAAATTGTTAGCTGGGATTCTAATAGACATTGAATCTGCTGATATATTTGAGGATGTCTTTCCATTTGTTTAGATTTTCTTTACTTTCTTTCTATAATGTTTTGTAGTTTCAAGTGCACAGGTTCCACGTTTCTTTTTTCATTTTATTTATCTGACATAGAGACAGACAGGGAGAGAGCACAAACAGGGGGAGCAGCAGAGGGAGAGGGAGAAGCAGGCTCTCCACTGAACAGGGAACCCAATGTGGGGCTTGATCCCAGGACTCTGAGATCATGACCTGAGCTGAAGGCAGCCACGTAACCGCTGAGCCATCCAGGTGCCCCTCCTTTTTTAAATGTATGCTTAAGAAACAGACCCTTAACTCCAGAAAACAAACTGATGGCTTAGAGCGGAGGTGGATGGGGGAATGGGTGAAATAGGCGATGGAGATTAAGGAAGGCACTTGTCATGATGAGCACTGGGTGATGTATGGGATTGTTAAATCACTATATTGTACACCTGAAACTAATATAACACTGTTAATTACACTGGAATTAAAATAAAAATATTTTTTAAAAATCTACTATCTTAAAAAATTTTTAAAAATTAATTTACATTTAAATATTTTATTCTTTCTGATATGATTATAAATGGAATTATTTTCTTTAATTTTATATTTAGAATGTTATTTGTTAACATATAGAAATGTGATTTATTTTTGCATATTGATCTTTTTTAAAGATTGTATTTATTTATTTGACAGAGAAAGATCACAAGTAGACAGGCAGTCAGAGAAAGAGGGGGAAGCAGACTCCCCACTGAGCAGAGAGCCTGATGTGGGGCTAGATCCCAGGACCCTGAGATCATGACCCAAGCCAGAGGCAGAGGCTAAACCCAGTGAGCCACCCAGGCATTCTGTGATCTTATATGCTTATGTGCTTGTTGAGCTTATTTGCTATTTCCAGTAGTTTTTTGGTGATTTGCTTAGGTTTTTCCATATATAAGATCATAACATCTACAAAGCAAAATTATTGTACTTATTCCTTTCCAATCTGGTGCCATTTATTATTTTTCTCTTCTAACTGTGCTGGCTAGAATGTGCAGCACAATATCGCATAGAAGTGTCAAGAGCAAACATTACTGTCTTGTTCCTGATTTTAGGAGGATAATTTGTTTTTCACCATTAAGTATGACAATAGCCGTGAGGTTTTGTATATGCCTTTTATTAGGTTGAGTAAGACTCCTTTTATTCTTATTTTTTTGAGTGTTTTAATTGTGAAAGATTATTAAGTATGGTAAAATGCTTTTGCTTACATCTATTGAGATGACTAGATGATACTGTACATTGTTATATTGTTATAGCATATTACAATATTTTCTGCATGTTGTGCCAATTTTGAATTCTGGAATAAATCTCAATTAGTCATAGTATATGTTTTTGCATGTTGCTGAATTTCATTTGCTAGGCTTTTTTTTTTTAAGGCATTTACATCCACATTCATAAGGAATATCACTCTTTTTGTGATAACTTTGGTTTTGATATCAGATTAATATTGGCCTCCTGGAATAAGTTGAGAAGTATTCTCCTCTGTATTTCTTTGGAAGTGTTTAAGGTATTAATTCTTCTTTAAATGTTTGGTAGAATTCACCAATAAAACCATCTGATCTTAGGCTTTTCTTTGTGGGAACTTTCTGAAAGTTACTAATTCAATCTGTATGCTTGTTATAGGTACATTGAGACTTTCCATTTGTTCTTGATTTGCTTCAGTAGTCTGTCTTTCCAGAAATGTGTCCATTGCATCTAAATTATCTAGTTTGTTAGCATACAGTCATTCAAGGTATTCACAATCCTTTCATTTCTGTAGAGATTGTAGTGAGGTCCTTGAATTCACTAATTTGAATCTTCTGTTTTTCCCTTGGTCAATATAGCAAAAGATTTTTTAATTACATTAATCTTTTCAAAGAATCAACTTTTGATTATGATATTTACTGTTTTTCTATTCTCTATTTCATTAATTTTTACTCTATCCTTTATTATTTCTTTCCTTCTCCTTGATTTGGATTTAATTTGTGGTGCTTTTTCTAGTTTCTTGGGATGAAATACTGTGGTATAGATCGAAGATGTTTCTTCTTTTTTTATTATAGGCATTTTCAGCTTTCAATTTCCTTCCAAGCACTGTTTTAGCTGCATTCTGTAGATTGTGGTATATAGTGTTCTCATTTTTATCCATATCAAAGTATTCTCTAGTTTCTCTTTGATTCTACTTTGACCCTTTTGTGATTTAGGATTATGTTAATTTCCACATACTTGTGAATTTCCCAAAGTTTTCTTCTGTTATTGATTTCTAATTTTATTCTACTCTGGTTAGAAAGCATCCTATATATGATTTAAATGCTTTTAAATTTATTGAGGCTTGTTCTGTAGCTTACCATATGGTCTATCTTGGAGAATACCCCATGTGCAATTAAGAATATATGGTCTGTTGTTAGGTGGAGTGTCTAATAGCTGTCTGGTAGATCTAGTTCATTTATAGTTAGTTGTTCAAGTCTTCGATTTCCTTGTTGCTCTCCTGCTTAGTTGTTCTATCCACTATTGAAAGTGGGGTATTGAAGTACCCAGCTGTTACTACTGAATTCTCTATTTCTCCCTTCAATTCTGTTTGTTTTGCTTTATGTATTTTGCAGCTCTGTTAAGTACATTTGTGTTTATGTAATTGCTATATCCTCCTGGTGGATTAACTCTTTCATCATTATGAATTGGCTCTCCTTTTCTCTGGTACCATTTTTTAGTTTTAAATCCACAGTGGCCCATGTCAATATAAATCACTAACATGTTGAAAGTCATGCTAAAGTTCCCTTTCCCAGTTAGATTTTAATTCTTTATTGTGAATTGTGAATGTATATATGACATAAGGCTGCTAGTATGAATCAGGGAGGATACTTTTCCTCCCTATGTTCAGTGAAGGACTAGTAACTTAGAGATTTTTTTTTTTGTAATTTTATTTTACTTTATTTTTAGTGCTCCAAGATTCATTATTTATGTGCCACACCCAGTGCTCCATGCAATACGTGCCCTCCTTAATACCCACCACCAGGCTCACCCAACCCTCCCACCCAAAAAAACCCCTTCAGTTTGTTTCTCAGAGTACACAGTCCACAGTCACTCCAATTTCCCCAACTCATTTCTCCTTTTTTTGAGAGGGTGCCAGCTTGGGCACTCACATATTCTTTCAGACTGCCAGAGATGACTGTAATTTAAGTTTAATTCTGGGTTTCTAAGAGTCACCCTTTACTAGAGTAGTTCATTTTTCAGTGAGTATTTGGTCAGAGATTGTACTTAAGCCATTTGAACCAGTGGGGCTTCTGCCCTGTATTGATGGGTCTGTATGTGCTTGAGGAAAACTTGCAAGTTTGCACCATGGCCTCCTCTGATGGATTCTGAATGGAGGCAAACTACGGCATGTGCATAACCATTCCAACCCCCTCAGTTGATGATGATCCCAGAGGGCTCTTCTTGGTTGTTTCTTTCCCTGGTTCTATTAAACTTTTGGCTGCTTCATTGTTTTGCAGTACCATAGTGCTACCAACCTTCTCCTAATCGTCCTCTACCGGAAATGTCTGTTGTTAGACAGTGCCTTTAGGCATGGAGCCTCCTGCTCTGTTCCAAATAAAGTTGGTTCCCTCAGGTGGAGCTTTAGAATCTTTAGACTTAGAGCCTGCCTTTCCCACTGGGCATAATCCCCTTGTAGCACTGAATCAGAGCTAGAAAGAAGCATTCTTTGGCTTTAGTGATACTCCCAACGCTCTGACTGGGCCCTGAAGTGCTGGCTTGTCCTTAGTTTTCTTGGGTTGTCCCTGCCGGCATTGAACTGGAACAGGCTGAAGTTGAAGCAAATGTGGTCCTAGTATCTTCTGCCTACCACACCTGGAGAAGTACTTTCATCCTGAATAGGGACTGAGTGGGTAAAGGGAGATCCAATCCCCTACAATACTGTCTAGAATAGACTTTCTGTTACACCAGGCCAGGGGTGGAAGTAGAGAATGAAAGGTACTCTTGACCTGACCCTGCTAGGATAAAACTGTGGCTCCATTCTTGGAGATGGGAGGACAGAGAGCTCCATCTTCTTGGCTGTGCCTGCCTGGAGTAGAATGTCTGGGGGAGCACTTCCCTAGTACAGTGCTAGAGAGAGTTGTAAAGGGAGGGTCAAAAGCCACAGATTCAAAAGCCACAGACTCTTGATTTTCTCATTGAGAGCTGGTAGATTGTCTCAAGTGATTATTTCTCTATTCATTATATACTTTTATGACAATATTCAGGGCTCTTAATTAAAAAAATTTTTTTCACCATTTAAATTGTTGCTCTTCTGGTGAGAGGCTCTGAAGTGGTTTTCATACTGCATTCTAGAAGTTCTGCCCTCTCCCCTTTCTCCTCCTTCAGTATTTATCTCAGTAAATGGCTCCATTGTCCATGCCCTCAGTGGATTTAAAGGGAGACTCAAATCTCTACTATCACCCTTACATAGTGCAGGTTATTATCAACTCCTTCCCTAAATGTTATAATACCTCCTTTAGTAGGAATAGTAGAAGAAATCCTCAAATGCAAAGCATCAAAGAATGTAGTTCTGCTATCTTTTTCTCTTATTCTTTCTTTGTCTGTGTTGAGCCTACTTATGGGCTCACTGAAAGACTTTTTCACCTGTTATTGTATTTTCATTTATAGCATTTTCATTCAATTTTTAAAATAATTTCTATCTCTAAGCTGATATAACATCTCATTTAACCGGTTTTACATCTTTTCCATGAGAGCATTCAAAATGTTAACTATAGTTATTTAAAATTCCCTGTCTAGTTCCAACATATTTATTGTGTCTGAATCTGGCTCTAATGAAAGTGTTTCCTTTGTCTCTTGCCATTGTGTTATTTCTCCTTGGTTTTTTGTACATTTTCTGGTGAAACGTGAACATCATAGTTAAGACAGCAGAGGCTGAGATTTTATGGCTGGAATTAGGCACGCTTTCCCTTGTTCTAGGCCATTAGAGTGAGATTTAGAGTCTGTTTTTCCAAGTTGAGCAAGACTTGGGATTTGCTACTATTATGGTTATTATAAGCATACCACTGACTTCAAATTCCTGTATCAATACTTTGTATTTAGGCTGGAAGCTGCTTTGCCAGAGAGTTTTTCTCACTATCTGTTCCAATCTCAGTTGCAAGTCTCTCCTCTGTTCTATAGCTCAGACAGGATCGCTCTTCATATTCTTGTCTCTTTTACACTAGTATACTGCTGTTACTCATTACTCTGGATGTGTAGAGTAGGGGAATATGGAGTTCTTCTCTATTTTTCTAGCTAAGGTTTCTGTTGAGGAAGCATTCTGCTCCTGGACTTAGTTTATGTGGACATCTTGGTGCTCTAGCTCTTTTCCCAGCTTTAATTCTTTGCACAGCTTATAGTCCTGCCACAACCCCTAGGAGTAAAGGTCCTTTTTCTGTTATCTTCCCCCAGATGCAACAAATTTTTTTTTAAGATTATGAATAGTCATCTTGTATTTTTAGAGCATTCATCGACAAGTCAGAAATAGTTCATTTTAACTAGAAGTTCATTATAATCACATACCTGGTCTCTGACCTTCCCACCAAGAATAAAAATACAATCTAGCCAACTCATTGTTAAAAATAAATTTTTAACATTGCACCACAGGGGTAATTGTTTGTTGCCCTTGTCAC
The DNA here is from genome assembly GCF_030435805.1 of Mustela lutreola. Classification (NCBI taxonomy): domain Eukaryota; kingdom Metazoa; phylum Chordata; class Mammalia; order Carnivora; family Mustelidae; genus Mustela; species Mustela lutreola. The sequence continues at coordinate 79,668,736 of NC_081297.1, read as the reverse complement.
AGCAGTTTAAGACCTATGTTCAATAAAGAAGATTGGAAATAAGATTGGGGTGGCGATGTTCATGTCTTTCTCACGGTGCCCATTGTCTTCCTCTCCCCCTCAGTATTGCAAATGATGCTTCCTCGAGACTCTTTTCATTCTCCTAGAAGTTCTATCCTCTTGCTAACCCACACTCAGCTTTTACCAATTTCTTAAAAATTTTAGCCAAATTGTTCTAACCACTGCTCTTTGACATCTGCCTCAAGTAACATAATGTTAACACCACATCTCTCTTTGCAAGCACTGGTCTTCCTTGAATTTCAGGTTAGTTGTTTGTCCAGTGACCTTTGCTCTATAAGTATCTCAAGAAAACATGTGAATTTGCATATTTTCCATATTTTGGGTTTTTGGTTTTTTTGTAAGGGTAAGAATGATTTTCTTTCCAGCCTTTCTATGGTAAGCAGAAGCAGGAAATCTATATTGCAGTGGATGATTTTAATGTTGCAATGTTGAGAATAAATAAGGCATTGCTAAGAAAATGGGTGCAAGAAAACCAGGGAGGGATCCATAGTATCTCAGAGGTGAGCTCATGATTGCTTAGACTAAGGTGGTGATAGGGAAGATGGAGATAAATCAAGGGATAGGTAAGAAGTAAAATTAACATGTTTGATTATAGATTATATAGAGTAGGGAAGGAAGATGGAGATAATTTTCCAAATGACTCCTAACTTTCTGTTTTATAAGACACGATAATGGGAATACAGAGAACACCAGAACAGGATGATTTTCAGGTGAGGATGATGGGTCTGATTTTGTACACATGGCATTTGAAGTGTCTTTGAGGCAATCACTTGAAGACTTTGAGTAGTATATAATGATGTAGATAGAGTTCAGAGATGTCTGATCTACAGAAATAAAATTATAAACCATTTCTTGTAGATCATAATAAAATCCACGGCCCATGATAGAAACAACAACAAAATGAGAAGAAACGAGGGCTTAGGACAGAGATGTAAGGAACTCCTTTAAGAAATGCCCCCACATTGTTCTTAACGCTCCAATCATATGACTCCACTTTTAGTGCATGAGCTGCAGTGCACTCTTCCCCACCTCCAGGTCTTTGCATGTTTTCTCTGCTGGGATAGTTGTTCCTAATCTCTCAACTCCCCTTTCCCACCCTCAAACATTTTCATCAACTTCTATAAGGATCTAGTGATTCGCTTAAAGTTTTCTTCTACCAGGATGACTTTCTTCACTTTCTCTAATCAGTTTGTCCTACTCCAGAGTACTTTAGATCCCTATTCCATGCTCCCATCCTGTATTTCTTCATGCGATTTTTACCTTAATTTCTTGTTCAGCATCTATCTCCTCCCAGATGATAAGCTTCACAATTGCATGGATTTATATCTATTTCTCTCACTGATAAATGTGTTTGTTGTCCTGGACTGGTGCCTGGCCCATAATGGGCATTCAGTAAATATCTGAATAAGTGTATGACCAGGTTTTATCCTGCTTATTGGCCCTCTGAAGTTGTGTTCTAGGGCTCATCTGAAATCCATATTAATACCGACTAAATCCTGAGCTACTGTAGTGGAGGTTGAGATGACATCTTTTCAACATTCCTTTAGCTCACTGAACGGAAAGTTGGGGAATGCACAGGACAATAATGGATGGTATACATTATTTTTATGATCTGTTAACTAGAATTTTTATATTAAGTGAGTTAGATATAGACTGAGAAATAAAGTCTTTCTCCTGATTCATCTCTCCCTCCCTTCTTTTCTGTGTCTGTCTGTCTCTTTTTCTATCTCCTTAACACAATGCTTTTCAACTCTTTCCTATTAAAAGTCTCTACATCCTAATGAAGAAGAAGAAAGAAATCTAGAGGGACTTGAATATATTATCTATATTTTCTTTCTCATTAGCTTAACATAATTATATTAATCATAATCAGTGCTTCTGTTTGGAGCCAGGAATTCTTAATGGCCCATTCCTGTCAATACTTGCCATTAGTCCTGTGTTACATCACATCCTCTTTTCTAATAAGGTAACAGAGAAGAGTGTACAATTCTAAAGTAATAAGGTACAACAAGGTGTGTAATTATTGTACAATAACCTTCTCTCAGGAAGTAAAAAGAAAGATATTGAACAAAGAGCAACATCCTTGGAAATCCTTGCTGTGGAGTTATTATAACCTAACTGTGCAATAGTTATATCACTTTTGTGAAGATTTAAAGAAATTATAACATAAATTGTTAAAAAAAAAAAGGAAAGAAAAACATTGGGAAAAATTATAAAGAAAATGCCAGTTTATGAAATAAGTTTTACTATTTTTAACTTCATTCTAGTTAATATTGCAGTAGATAATAATTTCCCTGCCTGTTGGAGACTAGTTTTTAAAAATGTCTTCCAAAATTAGGTGAAATATTATAACAGGACTTACTTTTCTTGAGCAAAGAATTGAAATGATGGTTTATGCAAAGTGCTTATTAAACAAAATAGAAATACAAAGTTAAAAATTTCAAGCTTTTAGAGACACCAGCATTCAAACTTTTCAGAGCGGAAACTGAACAGTTCATAAGGCTGTCAGTAAGAAACATAAAGAACCCCAAATTAAACTAAATATGACTTGATAGCTTCATATCTATATTTAGCCATATGTAGGTGGTTCAGTGGGGGAGACACCAGAGTATCTTTAGGCTGATTTTGCTACCTAAAGAATGTTATTCCAGCTATGGTTCTTTCAGCATTTCCTTCAGACCCAAACATTTTAGAGGTATCAGAAAAGCCTTTACTGAATGAATGATGGAACTTTCTGTAATTGTTAATGCTCTGGGGCACCTGGGTGGCTCAGTGGGTTAAGCCGCTGCCTTCGGCTCAGGTCATGATCTCAGGGTCCTGGGATTGAGTCCCGCATCAGGCTCTCTGCTCGGCAGGGAGCCTGTTCCCTCTATCACTCTCTCTACTTGCCTCTCTGTCTACTTGTGATCTCTCTCTGTCAAATAAATAAATGAAATCCTTAAAAAAAAAATTGTTAATGCTCTAAGGATAAGACTTTGTCTCATGATCTTTCTCTTTCTTTCTTTCTTTCTTTCTTTCTTCTTTTAGTCCTAAGGCAGTACAGTATAAATTGTGATAGCTCAAAAAATACTTGTTGAATTAATTAACTATATTGAGATAAAATTATTTGGAGAAGTTAGTTTTTAATGTATTATGTCATGACAAAAGAGCAAGTTTGGAAAGGCACTTAGATATAATTAAAATAAGGAAGACAAAATGAGATCAGATTGTGAAAGTTATTGAGAATTTAGGGCTATTGGCAGCTTTTATAAAATATGTAGACCATTGTTAGCTCTTAAATAACCATTTTCATCACAAATTTGTTGTAAAAATAATGACTGACCTACAAAGGGCAGATTCTTGAATGCAATAAAGTTAAGATGTATAGGGAAAAAATTACAGGAAATTACATGGCGGTAACATAATTTTTTGAGAAACATGTCATCTTGGATACTCTGTAGAGCGGGAATATCTTGGAGATGGCATCTGTGGTAAATCACTAAACCTGATGATTATCAGCTCTTATTTGATTTGAAGCCACATTTTGTTGTTACCATGATGATGGAGAAAGCAATGAGTCCCCTAATGATATAAACATATATAATAAGAAAGAAGAGCAAACTGAAAATCTTGAATAAGAACCTAATTTAATTAGTAAAGTCACTTCTTTTATGATGGGAGAAATTCAACATCATTAACCTATCATCTGGTACTAACTGTCCTTGAAATACAGTTCAGAATGACATGAGATTGGTCCCTACTATTGAGAAAATGGGTAATCAGTATTGGCAGCAGCCAGGTTAGTTTTGGTTAATGTTATGGACTGAATGTTTGTGACCCACAAACTCGTATATTGAAGGCTTAATCCATAATGTGGTGTCTAGAGGTGGGATTTCGGGAGATAATTTGATTTGGTTGAGGTCATGGGGGTGGAGCCCCCGAGATAGGATTGTGTTCATATGCAAAGATGAAAGGAGCTCTCTCTCAGCTAGGTGATAATGCAGTCAGAAGGAGGCTGTCTACACCCCATGAAGCCATCTCTCACCATGCTGGTGTCCTGATCTTGAACTTCCAGCTTCCAAAACTGTGAGAAATAAATGTTGTATAAGCTACCAAGACTATGATATTTTGTTATAGTAGCCTGAGAAAACTAAAACAGTTAAAGAGGTGCAGGTCGCTTGCTCAATAATATATCTGTTCTTCTCACCAAGGTCCCCTTGTTCACTAGCCCATTGACCAAACCCAGAACTAACTAGAAATTACTTCCCCAAAGGTAGCACAATCTTTCACAGAGCAGACCATCTGTCTGCCTGATAGTTAAGGATCTCTTTCACAATAGTGGTCTTTATTGAGCAATTATATGAGATATAACTATTCTCATGCTCTGGTTCTATTTTTAGAACATCTTCTATGGAAGATGACTAAAGAGTCAGCCAGACTATTAGTCATTAGCCAACAATCATTGGAGAACCTGACCTTGGTTTACCCTTTTTTCCTTTCAAACAAAGAAGTCTTCCCCACTGGGAAGATTTCAGAGTCATGCTGAATGGGGCTATGATACCACAACGGTCCACTTCAGCTTGTTTTAATATATTAAGAAAAGCTAATAAACTAGGCTTGAGTTTTCTTTACACCCAGCCAACTAATCATAGAAAACTCTCCAGAAAGCCATACCAAAGAAAAAAGAAACAATGTAGCACTAGAAAATCTGAGGGGTATGAGTAATTGGCTCAAGTAACTATTACCTTCTGGGTCAGCTTATTACTTTTCCATAGATATTATTTTCACTTGATTGCTGTTGTACATATTCAACTTCATAGTCAGAATAAACAATACCCAGAATGGTAATACCCTGCTTGTGATGACATCTTGTTAGTAACTTTGAAGGATCTAAGGTTTTATCCTGCTGTGGCTAGCCTGGGACTACTATATTAGGGGAAAGAAAGGCACATCATCCCCAATAATGTTCAAAATGGAATCCTGAATTTTTAAAATAAATCTCTTTGACCCCCAACCACTTTTCTCCAACCATCCAGAAAGCAGGTGAAAGAGAACTATTCCTCTCTTGGTATCCCAGAGGCTGCATTCAATGACCAAATTGCATTGGAAAAGTGTATGCACTAGATGAAGAGGAGCTAAGGAAGGCAGTTTTGTGATAAAAGGTACAACAAATGGTCTAAAAAGCCAAAGAGGGCTCTTGTGGTGTGTCTTGAGTTAGGTGATCAGTAGCCACAGAAAGTACTAGTGTTGGTGAACCAGGCCCTGGCATTTAGGAGAATCTTTGAGAGTCACAGTCCACATTGAGCCAGTGGCTTAGTTTCATGTGGAGGAAGTGGGGAATAAAGTTTCCCCCAAAGAATAACTGCCATTTTTCATGTAAAACTGAGATACCAAAGGGACCAGGAAGGATGCACTCTTGCTTATAACATTCCCATATGACAAACAATGCTTTTTGAGCCCTTCCCACTTTGTTAGTCATTGAGTCTGAATTAACCCACATGAAAAAGGGATGTCAAGTCAGAGAGTCACAAGACCTCCATGGGCAAGATACCGTTTTGAGAAGAAATCAGTAGAAAGCTAATAGCTGCTTTTCCAAAGATGTGTGTTTGATAGACATATCAAGAGGCCATAATTTTAAAACCCTAAAGGCTGCCTGCACATGGAGGGTACCTCCCTTCACTGGAAGTTCCAACTGGTAAAAGCATATGTACCAGGGACCTGTACCATCTCTAGCACCCAACAGGTCCAATAAGGTGCTGCCCTTTGTTTTTGGTGGTGAAGGCCAAAGAAACAGGAGTTGTTCTTTGGCTGTTGGGTGGATTGAGCATTGTGAATCCATTCTTATGGTCCTAATAAGATTTACTTGGCAAACCTAGTTTTCTCAGTGTTTATTAGCACCCCTGTTGGCAGAAGTGGAATGGGGCTATTGAGACTGACACTGCTATCTTGCTGAACTAAAAGACATCTCTATAATAGAGGCTCTGTGTATCTGAGGAATGAGTAATATTCATACTCAATTCTAAAACCCCTCTAGTGGCAAGCAGCAGTGGGATTTGTCCCACTATCTTCTCTCCTGAGCTCTTCCCAGGTTGAGATAATGTCCTTTGGCATTTATATGAGAAGGAAGTACCAGTGGAGAACATACCAATTTACAGAAGCAAGCAAGCAGGCAAACAAACCAAAAAACCACAATACTTTGTGTTGGCCAAAGGACCCCACTCAATGGATCTTGTTAGCTTATCTCCTCATTGTGACCCCTGCCCAAAACAGATCAGTGGGATCCTGGCACTCCTTCTCTCCTGCATCTGTGTAAGTTAGAGACTGGGCTGTCATTTGTCACAGGCCAAAGCCATAGAAGATGGAGTCCTTCCCCTCTGTCATGTCCTCTGGCCTATTCAGGAAGTAGCTGACGTTAGGGTCTAGTGAGAGTGAGAGAATGAGGGATAGGGTTGAAGAGAGATGGAGGGAGCCTGAGAGAAAGAGAGGCTCCATGCCAGTAAGTAAAGGGCATTTATTTTCAGTGCCAGTAGGCAAGGCCCTTCTGTTTGAATGACTATATCATGGCTCTACCAAATGAATTTCTAATGCTTTTGTCCTACCCAAAGCTCTAAATTAGAGACTTCTCTTCCTCCTCCTGCCTGGGGGAGAGTGAACAACAACAAATGGACTTTTGAGGCAGTTTGTTTCTTTCCTACATCCTGGCCGTTAGGCTCCTGGAAAGGTAAGACAATAGGAGACCCGTGCTCTCCCATCTCCCCTACCATTTGGGTGAGAGCATTTGCTTCTACACCCTGGGGAGGCTTTTCAGATCCTCTAACTCAGTCTACAAACAGCTCTTTCCTTTCCACAAATCCATGTCTCTGTCAGCATCCTATCCTTGTCACAAATGCTTAAGTGTCTGAGATTTTATTCTTCCGACCAGTTAACGAGTTAGCCTGCGACAGTTCTACAGCTGCTGGCAGAAGACACACAATTCCCGAGGTAGAGACAAAGGACTTCATTACTCATGGCAGAGTAGACAGACTAAGCTTCATGTCTACATTGGTTCCTTTGTCCCCAAAGTCCCACAGGGCCCAGGTGGATGCTGCACACAGTGGGTTTGTGTCACAGCTGAGAGGTCTTGCATTTAGAAAACCTCAGTCTTTCACAGGGACTGCTAGCAAACCAGCCTGAACTTTGCACTCAATGGACAATAGAATCTCTATCTTCCCAGGCTGTTTTCTATGCAAATGTCCTTAAAAAAATAGTGCAGGACACTGATTTGAAAACTAGATGTGCAGAAATATGATACTCCCAGGGAGAACAGTCTTCTAACATATTTTTACCTGATGTTCCATGGTTAAGAAATCAGTCTCCACCATAGTCCAGTACTAAATCAATCCATTAGCTATTTCCCAAAAGGAGAACAAACACTTGACAAAGATGAAATGGTTTTGTTCCAAAGCCCTAGAGTATTCTGCTGTGATTCTTCTGCATGGGCTTGTTGCAAGCCCCATCTAATCGGTCTTAGATGCTGAGGTAGGCAGAATAAGCCCCCACAAAAGATGCTTACATCCTAATCCCTAGAACCGATGAATGTTAATCTTACATGGCAAATGGGCATTAAGGTTGCAGATGGAATCAAGTTTGCTTATCAGATGACCTCTGTACCTACAGTTCCTTCTGCTTCAGTGTCTGCGGTTTGCACTGTGGCATAAAAGAAAAAATAGGGGCTTTGGATCAGACAAAGTTGAATTCTGATTCTATAGCTTGGACAGGTTATTTGGCCTAGGTCTCAAATTACTTATGTGTATAATAGGGATGACAAGAGCTATATTACAGAAATGTGTTGTTTAAATGAGATAATATTACCAGAGAAGATGCTCAAGAGATGTTAATTTCCAACTTCTTACTCTTATATTTTGGGAGGACTAGGTAATCAATGTACATCTTAACTCAAATAACATACTACTTGTATTAGTTTGGTAGGTCTGATGTAACAAAATCCCACAAATTGAGCACCTTAAACAATGGAAACTGTATTGTCTCACCGTGTTAGAGGCTAAAAGTCTAACATCCATGTATCAGCAGAGTCACTTCCTTCTGAGGGTTGTGTGGAGAATCTGTCCCAGGCTTCTTGCCCACCGTCTAGTGATCTGCTGGCAATCTATGACATTCCTGGCTTGCAAAGCACCATCCTGACCTCTGTCTTCATCTTCAACTTGTCCTCTTCCTATGTGCATGTCGGTATCCAATGTTCCCTTTTTGATAACAGCGTCAGTCACATTGGAGGGGGGGCCCACCCTACTTCAATATGAATTCATCTTAATAATCATATTGACAATCATCTTATTTGCAAATAAGATCACATTCAGAGTCACTAGGGGTTAGAACTCCAAGGTATGAATTTTGGGGGGACACTTCTCAATCCACAGTAGTATTGCAAGCCATCTCCACTAGTGACAGCTTTTTGTAAAACTAGGAAATTAATGTTAATAATTGTCAATCCCAATATCATTTTCTTCTACTAAAGAGTACAGGTTTGTCAGATTGTCAGGTAATATTGTCTACTACAATAATTTACTCAAAATGTTTATTGAAAGCAATTACCGAAACATTTCTTTAGTTAAACATCATATAATTGTCTTCCCACAACATGGTAGTATAACCAGAGAAGGTCAAATCATTGCCAATGAAAGACCCTCTGTAATTCAGGGAGCTTTAGTACTTATCATCAGACTAAGTCAAACAACATATTATAATACCATACTTTTCATATTATAATACTATATTACAATACCATACTTTTCAGGAGCTCTGATTAACAGTGATAGGTAGCACATGCATTATGTATTGATTACTACTTTTAAAGCTGCTTTGTAGGCAGGCTCTCTTTAATAGTAGTACTGGACAGAGTGTAGCCCTGGGTTTGAAGAGAACTCTAGCAATAACCGTGTTCTGAGGATCCCCATAACAGGGTAGGATTCATGTGATTCCATCTCTCTCTTCCTCACTTTTATTTTGCCATAATCATTTGATTGATAAACGTGTTGAGAAACTCTATGTGTAAAACACAACACTGACCTATGTGCCAGAAAGCTTTACTATTAAAGACCCCACCGTTTAGTAAGGGGAAACAGTCATGCATCAATAATTATAATATAATGTGGTATTTCTACTTCGGATCAAGATGAAGTAACAGGAATTAAGCCTCCTGCTGACACAACTCTAAAAAAGCACAAAATCTATAAATCAATGATTCTGAAGACATTAGACATCAAACAACAAAGGACAGTGGCTTCTGAGAAATGAGAAATAAACTAGGTAAGCTAGAAGATTGCCCCAGCTTACTGCCTGGAGAGAGTTTCCCGGCCATGGGACAGGGAGGAAGAACCCAGGTCGAACTAAGTGGATCTTTTGAGGTGAGGAGTTGAGGCTGAGAGTTCTCGGGGTAGATTATAGGAAAGAAGTACATTGTACAGATCCCAGGAGACCCAAAACAGTCCCTCGCCACTCTTCAATTATGGACTGATCGTCAGTGTAGATGAGGAAATTATCCGTGGCCAAGGAAGGAACCACCTGAAAAGATTAGAAGGAAGCTCACGTAGGGCTGAGAATCATCTGTTTTCCTGCCAGCCAGAATAGAAAATCTCAAAATTTACAGAGCATCAGGCTAATTACTTAGTAGTGGACCAAAATTAGCCCCAGACTAAAGGCTGCTCTGGCCTAGCTTAACAAAGCTCAAAACAAAGTCCCAAAAGAGTCAGACTCTTTCCAAGTAACTTAAGTGTGTCTCAGAACAAAGTTCGAGAATATTTATAGCAATATAAAAATACTCCAACTTAACAAGTTTAGATTCACAATGTCTGGTATCTAGTCTGAATATTATCAGGAATGAAAGAAGCCAGAATGTCTGACCCATATGAGAAAAATAATATGATGAGGGTTGTGATACTGGGGATATTTATAAGAAATCATGGGAGCACAGACGAAAGGACAGTGGACTCCGCTTGGTTACTATGAGTGGGGTCGGTATTCATAGGGCTTCACAGAGGAGGATTGAGTGAATTAAAGAGTGAGCAGGTGTCACCCAGGTGAAGACAAAAAGTATTGGGGACAACACCCCTGATGTCCCACAGCAAAGGCATGCAAGGACAGATTTGCTATGACTTTACAACATGTAAGTGGGTCAGTGTGGCTGAAAGTAGGGAGAGGCAAAAGAAGATTCGGGAGAGCCATGTGTGAATCGGGACGTAGGGCACAACCCGTTTGGCAAACTTTCTCTGTAAAGGTCCAGATAGTAAATATTTTAGACTTTACCGATCACATGTAGGTCTTACTGCACATTCTTTTTTGTGGCCCTTAGGACATAAATTGCAGATGCTGGCTGTAGATGATGGGGCAGGATTGAATGTGTGTCAAAAGTGAAAGACCTGTGAGGTTTGTATTTTAGAGAGATCATTTTGCCCAAAGTGTAGAACATACATTTGAGAGGATGAGGCAAGGAGACAGTTTAGAGAACAGTTGTATTAGCTCAGCTGAGAGCAAACAGGGTGGGTAGGGGAGCCAGCTTCAGGAGTCTGAAGCACCAAAGAGAAGTCTGCCTTGTATGAGAGATTTGGGACTTCCCGGCATACATCTCAGTTTAAACCTCAAGAAGTGTGGATAAGATCACACAAGAAGAGTAGGCTGAGGGAGAAGACGTGTTATCGAAAGACTAACACTCGCGAGCACATTTATCCTTAATATTACCCTGTATAGATGGATTTTACTACTCCCATTTTACAGATGATGCACCTGAAAGCTTGGAGGGGTTAGGCAGCTTATTCAGAGCCACCAAGGAGAAAGAGAATATAAAACCAGTCCATTTGGCTCCAAAGCTTTAGTCCGTTCTCCGTTGCTCTCCTTAGACATCGCGCTGGTGGTCTTGGGCCGTGTGGCTTCCAGTCACACTGCTCCCCTCCTCACTGCTTGTGTCTCACTGCACTTTGCCTTCAACCATTCGCCAGTGGTCCAGGGATCCAAGAACTGGCCCAGCTTCTCACAAAGGAAGGAGACCCTGCGTTGCTGCTGAACGCCCAATATATTACCCTTTCTAGAGGGCACACCTGCTCTCTCTGCGATGAATTTGGTCTCCACGCCCTCGAATTTCAACCAACCCCACTGCCCTGCCACTAATCCTTTAAAAGTTAAAAATTCAGATAGTTCAGACACACAAAATTCACATGATCCTTGAGACACTCTCCTGTAGTGAGGAATTTCTAAAAGTCGAGCTAGCACTGCAACTGTTCACAAAGAGAAACTGGCCAATATTCATAATTCTTCAAACATATGGTAAGGCAGAGCATATTTTAAATATCAAGAACATTTACTCGAGACCTTCCCAAATGGTTTCAGAATTTTATTTGGGGTTTGGACATGGATCAAAACATGTATTTACCTGACAGAGCATGGCCTGCCTAAGCCTTCAGGGTATGTGTGTGTTTTTCATGCCACAATATTAAATATACCTATTAATTAAATTTTACATCCAGTGTTGCACCAGAACGGGGAACGGCTTTGATAGATACGCAGGACTTCACTGAAGTAACTCTAACATACTTCTCTTCACATGAGTTTCCCCTTTTTATTTGTTCAACATGGAAAACAAACACTGAGCATATGGAAGGATAACAGGGAGTGCTGAAACTTGGAAAAATATTTTGTGCAGGTTTAATTTTGGTTGCACGGGACTTAATGTTTTGAAGAATTTAGTGCAAATTTTTCTTCATTCCTAGGGAATTGGCCGATCTGGAAAACAGAATTGTGCTTGTCCTTGAACAAGCAGGAGATTTGGGAAGAAGGAGGCAGGGCTGTGGACTCTGTTACAGATTCGTTTCACTCACAGGAAGCTGAGGACATCAGAGGAGGGCATATTTCACAGAATTACACCAGTTTGCTAAGAAAACTTGAAAAGACCCCATGGCTTTCACTTCCCCAGTGTTTTACTCTAATTCTCTACTCTACCGTAGCAGAACTCTTCTTTTAAAACTGGAAGTTGCATAAAAAGACTGAAGAGAGATGCTTTTTAATTTTATTGGATTGAATCTCGATATCAGAAATCTACCAGGAATCAAACAGTAACATGAATCAAGAAACAATGAAATTACATAAATGTGATCGGAATAGGATACCAGCTAAACAACAGATCGTTTGTAATGTCTTCGTTGCTTAATAGTACTTAGGTCTAATTTTCTGAATTTCTGGCTCCTCCCCATCCCTGTATCCCCCACGCGTCCTCCCCAATTTCTTTCATACCATCCCTTTGTTTCCACTGAGCTATCTTTCTCTGTCCAAAGTATCCAACATTCCACTTTTCATTAGAAATCTACTTTGATTACAGGGCAGGAGGGGGTACACAGAGATGGGAAAATGAAAATGTTCTCTCCTTTTTCTAGCAGAATCACAAACATCTGACCATTCTTTGGCTTTAATTTCAAATGAAATGAAATGTAAAGCATCCCTAGACAAACATTTTATTATGCCTTGTTACACCCCTTCATACTTTTCCAGGAATGTGGCTTATTGATAAATATTTCTATAATATTAAATCCATGGACAAATTTATTCCTTTTCATTAAAGGATCCCCAAAAGAGTGTTTTTCTTCTATATGAAATAAAATTACATTTGTTACATGTGGATATGTGTGTGTGTGTGTGTGTGTGTGTGTATTATTTTCCTGTTTTTAAATGCAGCACTTTAAAAAGTTCCTTTTTTAACAGCAAACATAATAGCATATTTTGTCTTTAGAATTGTATTGTTTCTGTGGAACATGAGATCTCTTGTGGATTTATAAGCTTTGAGAAATATGAATATAATAAAAGAGGCCAGTGTCACTGACATATCGTGAACACCCACTACTTGTTTTTTAAATAGTAAATGCAAAACACATTCTAATTAGTAGCTATAATCCTGTTACTTGAAAGATTTATCATGTTGACTCTATTGCAAGTGTACCACCTTATAGATCAGAAATTTCTAGTGAAGATTTGCTTTACAAATAAAAGAAGATATGGCTGCATATAAATCTGGGTGTGTGCATAATTGAAAGAGCTATAGAAACGAAAATGGGGAGGGAACGAGCAATTCCTGGAATTGATGCCCATTGAATCTCTGCCCATTTCTAAAAAAGAACCTTGAAAAAAACATATCCTGGCAAAATATTGGTTTCCATTACTTTTCATTTTCTCTTGCCAGGATCAGAACCAGATGTTCTGTAATATAGCAAAGTCTGTTCTATTGGCATTTTTGGTTGTATTAACTTCAGGAACTACTGGAAATTTTATGTGAGAAGATTCACAGGTGATTAGCATCCAAATTTCCCGAGACTTCAGAGGTTTTGATGGGGTTGGAGAAGAGAGGCACACAGTCAAAGTGTCCAAATATCCTGTGTTCTCTTCTTGATATGTTCATATTCATAATGAAATACATATGCTCATGTAACTTATCTTACAACATATGGTACAATTATAATTGAAGAAAGTCTTTGCAATTATTTCACCCCTCCAAAAAAAGAAAACAGTTCTACATTACTAATAAAAACTAGTCAGGGCTTAGAGTGTGTGCTAGAGATGCAGATTTTAAATATAGTCTACCCAAATATCCCACAAGTTTAAGTGAAAATAAGGAAGGGACATGGTACGACTAGGCTGCAACTTGGGGTAGTGTCATTTCCTCCTTTATCCCCCTCTCAATTCTAACCTACTACAAACTAACCTAAGTGATTTCTAAACTGACAACTAAAACATGTAAAACTTGAAGTCACGTGGGCGATCATCCTTAAAATAAGATGAACACTGGGTGTGGTGCATAAACAATGAATTTTGGAACACTGAAAAGAAATAAAACAAAATGAAAAAAAAAAAAAAAAAGATCCGTGACTTTCATCCTCTGTAAATTTTGTTTAATCAGTTAATGGGGGGGGGGAGGGATGCCTCTTAAAATGTAACACCATATTTAAAAGCACCCCCCCCCCTGCCCACATTACATTTGAAGAGCTAGTCAAAGTGCTTGCATTTAATAGCATCTCTGGTATTAAATTTCAGCAACAGTGTCATAGCCTGGCTGTCATAAGAAGCTTGCTACCCCTGGAAGCTTTGTCTCTGACAGCATTGACCCTGTGACTCAGTTTCAACTGGTTATGCTTCCATTTTTAATTTTATAATGGTGATTAGGTGGGACAATGAACGACACGTACTTTGGTAAAGAGAAAAATGATAATAAAGTTAATAATATTTTGCTTTAGTGAAATAACGTCTCTGAAGAGGCTCCCAATTCTTTGTTTTATTTACCACCTCAATGGTGGTGTGGAAACAAATGTGATGAGACAGAGCAGGTATCTCTAAGAATGGGAGGGAAAGGTGGTCACTAAAGTGTCAAACTTCCTATGTCCACCACATCACACACACACACACACACACACACACACACACACACACAGCTCTGTGAGTGAATTTCCAGCACACTATTTCATATCCTGTGGGAAGAATGAGGATCAGAAAGGTTATCGATGAAGTCAGGCAGGTTATGACCAAATCTTCAGAGACTCCTTAATCACAATGCTGCTGGGCTGAGCTCAGGTCCTTTCCAAAAGGAAAAGCCCTTTCCTTTAAGAGGGTTTCTGTGGACAGGCCACCTAGAAGTATTAGGCAACACTTCCCCAAATATATTACAATCATGATCTATCAAAAGACTAAGCAATGCCAACTCTCCTTGTATAGATTTTTTTTCCATAATATATGCCAATGAACAACACTTCAGTCACTAGTTGAAGCTTTATCAGGAATTACTTGATAACCCACTGAGAGAAAGAGGGAAACATGCACAGTGGAGGCTCTGGGAGCCGGAGCATTGGGATTTAGGGAACAGAATAATAGAATGAAAAAAAAAAAAGAGCCGATGTGGGTGAGGGCAAAGTGTTAATGGTAAATCTCTATCTGTTTCACAATCTTTCCTCAAATTGGCTTTGACAATGAAATCCAAATTATATTCAGACATGTTCTAGATTGCCAATGCTGATGACAATACTTGTTTTTCTCCGTCTTCATTGCCCAGAGATGGACTTAACTATGTAGTATTACTGTTCTAATTCCTAAAGTGGTAAATCAGCTTTAGAAAGAAGCTGGCTTACTTCCAAAAGGTGGGTTTTGGAATCTCTGGAAACATCAAGAGATATTTTTCTTAGAAGGTTGACAGAGTGCCCCATCGCCTGGGGAAAGGGTTTGTTATCATATTTGCCAGAGTATAAAATATAATTACCCCTCTGAACCAATATGCTTTGAGCTGCTCCCAGATAGCTAATCAGAGTTGATCTGTTACTATCCATTGCTTCCCAAATAAAAGCAACCATAAGGTCCTAATACCAAGAGACCTCTAGGTAGACTTCTGGACCATCTGACATATCCCTAGGCCAATGAAAGAGTGTATAAAAAGACCTGGCCCAGAGGAAAGTAGGAGGGCAATACTTAAATGTCTTAAAATTTAAACTGAGATAAGTCAAGTGCAGGTGTGTCTTATAATCTACAGATAGGATGATCAGATAATTTGTGTTCTAAAGGTCTGAAAGAAAACCAGTCCATCCTCTGGAAATGTGAGCCCTACAAAGGAAAGACAGTCATGGTTCTGGTTCAGAAAAATAGTAAACATGTAACAAATTATATCCCCATGGTAGCCAAGCAACCTGCAAGACCACTGGGCTTCGGACTTAAAGAGTTCTGCACTAAACGTTACAACCTAAGAACTGCTCAGTCTGACTCAAGTGATTGTAATTATTTTCCCCCACCTCTGGAACCACTGCAGAGGAACCAGCTATGTGTCCTGGGGAGCATCACCTCTGGGTGGACTGGTATCAGCTGTCAAAGCTGATCCCACATGGCAGCACAAAGCAAGGGAAACCAGTGAGTCTTATGTTCTCCCTACTTCATACTGCATCTGCTCTAAGGTTAATAGATCTACTGGGAAAGAGAAACAGAGATTTTTCTGGCTTATTTGACACATCAGGTATTAAAGTAAATAACTGGAAAAAAAAAGGTTCCTACCACTATATTTGTTACTTGAGTTTGTGGAGAAATTTACATTGACTATATTTACAAGAAACCCTTTCAATCCTTAGATTACAAAAGAGAAAATTTAGGTTAGGAGGAATAATATTTGGGGGTAAGGTGTTGATCTAAATATTACATAGCAAGTTGGTCCCATGCAAGGAAGGAGAATCCATTTCTGATGTATCTTGTGTGGTGTTATTCATTACATCAGGCACCATTTTCTGAAGCCTCACAGCCTTCCTACTGTCCTTTGTGGATTGCTGAGTTCATTCACTTATCATTCCTTTATCCACTTATTCAATCAACAAATATTTACTAAACAACTATTATGTGCCGAACACTCTCCTAAAGGCCTGGAATAGAAAAAGGAAAAGGGACGCCTGGGTGGCTCAGTTGGTTAAGCAGCTGCCTTTGGCTCAGGTCATGATCCCAGCGTCCTGGGATCGAGTCCTGCATCGGGCTCCTTGCTTGGCAGGGAGCCTGCTTCTCCCTCTGCCTCTGTCTGCCTGTGCTCGCTCTCTCTCTCTCTCTCTGATAAATAAATAAAATCTTTAAAAAAAAATTATAGAAAAAGGAAAAATACAAATTCCTTGTTTTTGTAGAGCTTCATTTTTAGTAAGTTTGTTTGTTTTCATTTGCACACTCAGGTTGAGAGAACAAAAAGCCATGTTGAAACCTGTGACAACTAGAATATCTCAAAACCTTAAAATCCTCCTCAACAACTGGACATTGTCAATGAATTCCATCTCCTGGACCTTGTTTGATCAAACACTCCACCCCCATGTACCTAAATAGACTCATCATGACTTACGGTGGATAAGACATCATCTGTGGACTAACAGTCATATAAGGATTAGCTAAGCAAAACTAATGTGGGAAAAACTTGCTTTGTACCCATCCTTCATCCTTTGTCTTCTCCTGTTCTGATTTTTTTTCCCAATAGTGGCATCATCTTTTCACCCTGGTGATAGAGCCTCCTTCCTCTATCTTTCCCCTTCTCCTTTTTCTCATACCTACATTTCCTTCAGAGCAAAATGTAAATATGTAGTGAGGGTTTTTAGTGCTTTAACTCAGGTACTTTAGCAGGAATCAGAGCAAATTCCTAGCAGAATTTAAATCCAACTAGTACTAAATCTAAAGGGTCAAGCATTGATCGTATGGGGTAGAGCATAGGGGAATATTTGAACAGTATTTGATTCTTGTAGGCATCTCTGAGTCTCTAAGTTTGGGATCACAATCACTGATGCCATTTTGGATATCATTATAATGATTTTTATTATATTGATATTAAGTTATGAGATAAATTTTACATTAGGATGTTAGAGATATTATAAGATATTAATTCTTATAATTTTTATTGCATACTAGCAAATCATTAGCTAATACTTGTTCACCAATTTAGAAACTGTCAACAATATATGTAATTTTACTGTTCATGCAATTTTGCATAGCTCAAATACAGAACTCGTAGGCACCACATTTTTCTAAAAGAGCAAAACATGGAGACATTTAGATTGATCTTAGATTTAATGCTGCACATAGATCCTCACAAATTCCAACTTAAAAGAACCTATGGAGACAATAAAAAAAGGAACATTCACAACCACTACTACTAAAAAAAAGAAGATAAATATGAGAAGAAAGAATCCCAACAAGTGTAAGGCAAATGAAGTCCGATTTGGAAAATGCTTCTCCAAGCTTTGACTTTGGAACAAAAAAAAAATTAAGAAAATATGTTGTACTTCTCATTCTCTCAGAGACCCATAGCCTCTGCCAACTCAAGCCTGCTCACAAAGTGCTGCTTTTTGGAGAAAGCTAAATACTGTGCCTTTCCTGCTTCTTCAATCCCGGCTATTTACAAGCAATCAGATTTAGAAAATTACAAAAGCCAAGAGACCAGTAAGTTGACAATAAGCATGCCTTGTAGTTTGAGAGGTACAGTCTCTATGGCTAAAATGCATTAGGTAAAAGAGAGATATAAAAGAGCCCCAGAGCAATCAGTATCAGCTTAGCAGTGTAGATTTCGTATGCTCCACTGGTTATGAAATAATATATTAGTGCCTGCCGAAAGTAGAGAATTGGATAGGTGCTGTGCAACTCAAATCCCACAGCTAAGAAAAATAATAGAAGAAAACTGATCATCTCTCAGCTTCAGGTAACCCACAGTCATATCATTAGTAAATATTAAGTCTGAAAATACCTTGTCCCATTTGAATAAAATCCAAGTAAAAGAATGTATATCTTTTGAAAAAGGTATGTATAAACAATGGACTAATAAACTGTGAAAAGAAATCTCAAGAAGCAGATTTACATTGAAAATTAGAAAACAGTTTCATAAAACAAATTGGCATGCTCAATGAAATCTAAGAAGATACGGCCACTATCATGCCATTTAGCTGTTAAGGGACAAAATATATAATAAAAAGTTAAGAGAATGGACTATAAATGGATATAAACAAAAAACACTTCCAGGAAACCAATATGCAATAACTGGAGGTAGTAAAGATAGAAATGATAAAAAATTTCTATCTAAAGATAGAGATGTAAGGTAATTTGCAAGTCTGGACATCTGATGTCCAGATGTAAAAAGATGTTAAAAGCAAATACTAAGAAAGGGAGACTTGGACAACAGAGAAAAACAAATGTAAGTCTAAGTCATGCACCTGAAGAAGAAGCAAGAACTTTTGGTCATAATCAAAGACATATCCAGAGAAAATATTCTGAATTAAAAAGCATTCATGTTAACAAACGTATAGGTTTCCCATATTTTATGCTAAATAACTAGGGGAAGTCGTGTCATTTCCAGAACATTTCTAGAAGAAACATTTGAAATAAAAGGATTATGAAAGTCTCCTCAAGCATTATGGAGATATCACAATGCCATGTGGTTTTCCTTCACAATATTAATAAAGAGTAATATAGTGATATATGCAAAGAAACTTTGTAGAGCAAGATTATAAAAAATTCTTTTTATATGTGAAGAAAATATATTTCCAGATATGCAAGAACACGGAAGATACACTGCCTTCTGTATAATTTATAATTGAAGACCTAAAAAAAAAAGACATAAGGTAAAATAAAAAATGAAAACTTTAAGGCATGAGATATTGTATACATGACTTTAAAATTAAATGTCACAATGTCAAAATTATTCAGAAAATAACATGTATAATATAGAAATTTTAATAAGTGACCACATTCCAATATTGGTATATGTATACAAAGAGAAGTGCAGGACTCTAAGTTCAGGTAACGGCAAAATTATGTAACTTAAAGAGAAATTGAAAGTATCTTAAAGAGAAACTAAAAGTTATTTCAGCTTATATTAGGCTGAATAAAGAATTAAAGTTAGTATTTTTGTTGAGAAACGTAAGATAACCAATAACAGACATATAATTTATACATTTTTAAATAACAGAGTTTTAAATAAATGCAGAAAAAATCTATTTACTAAGATAAAAATAATCAGCAAAAATTTAAAAATATTGTGTATAAGATGACAAAGTAAGATAAATGTCAATAATAATGATGAATACAGATCAACCATATTTTTTATGAAAGAAAAAAAGATTCTTAGATTGGTTTGATAAATAAGATGGCAGTGCATCTCAATGTAATGATTTTAAGAGATTCATCTATCCCTAATGAAATAAAGATTAAAAGTTTAAAAATCAGAAAGACATCATACAAATATAAATACAAAATAAAAGGGGATCATAAATAATATTTCATTAAAGTGAACGGTGAAGACAGACTGCTAAATATATGGCAAGCTCAACAAGAAATACTTATATGAAGAGCAGTATAAAATTACCAGTCATGAGAGAAAACTTTATAAGGAATTTCTGCCATATCCCTAGTAGAAAGGCTCAACTCTCAAACTTAATCCAACTTTCAAAATTAATTTTTGTATTTAATAAAAGTATCAATTAAATTCCCAATTTTCAAAAATTGAAATTGTTCCATCATTCATCAAGAAGCAGAGTATATAAATATTTTTTAGGAAAGATAACTAATGAAGCAAGACTTATTTATTAAATATTAAAATATACTAACAACAATTATATTGAAAATAGAATAAAAATAAAATAGGACAGATCACTTAAGAGAAATTTTATAAGAAAAAGAAATCCCATCAAAAGTCCATACTATCTACTAAATATTATATAAAAAAGTCAGCAGATAATAAGTGGATTATTTGACAAATGAACCCAAGATAATTGGTTAAGTATATTAAGTAAACCCAGGTTAATTATAGTTAAATAATACAGGAGGTGAAATGGACTTCCAGGAAGATCCTAAGTTCACCACACAGATACATCTAGATAACACCCACATCAGTGTAAACAACCCAGAAAATGTTCTGCAGACTCCACAGCTAAATGCAAAGAAGAGGCCATATCAAAGAGTGTAGTAAGGGCAGAGATTTGGTCCTGAGCTTAACAGACTCTAAGTACTGGTCTTGGCGGGTGGAGAGGGGAGAGAAACATACCCTCATGCCAGGCACCCCAGGCACAGGGAATACATACAAAGAAAACAAATCCCCATAACATTCAGCTTTGAAACCCAGAGGGGCCTAATTTCCTCAGTTCTTACAATCAGCAGGGTTTAACACCTGGAACTTTAAAAATCAGCAGTCTCAGCTCTGGGAGAGCCAGGAGGGCAAGAAGAAACTGAGTGCCCACCATTAAAGGGACAGCACAAAAAACAGCCCTGTAGAGATACAACATAGAAGCAGCAGTTTGAAAATCACCAGGGGTATATAGGAAAGAGACTTATTTACTAATGTCACAGCATATACTGAAGCGAGAGTGATTATTAGGAGACTTCTCCAGGAACAAAGGAGCTGGATGATGCTCTTTACCTCTTCCAGCCCTCAGGCTGGACACACAGACACTTGTAGGA
The DNA here is from genome assembly GCF_030435805.1 of Mustela lutreola. Taxonomy (NCBI): domain Eukaryota; kingdom Metazoa; phylum Chordata; class Mammalia; order Carnivora; family Mustelidae; genus Mustela; species Mustela lutreola. The sequence continues at coordinate 79,647,730 of NC_081297.1, read as the reverse complement.
ACCAGCACAGGCCAACACTTTCCAATGAACTTGCTAACAGCATGCCATACCCCCATTCTTCTGTGAACACACCCTCTCTAGTCCCATGACAGGAGTTTTCTAAAGTACCTCCAAGTCCTTTCTATAATAGACCTGTGAAAACCTTGCTAATACCGCATGCCCCAACCACACATTCTCCTGTGGACGTCCCCATCTAACACACCCTTGGTGGAAGCCCATCCAAAGTGTTGCTCCAAATGTGGAAGTGCATAAACAGCTTCAGCAGGAGTCAGCACCACTCCAAAGTCACTCCGGCCCTGGGGAGAGGGGAAGACAACCACACACACCAGTCCCACTGTGACCCCAGCAGTGGGCTGGAGGCAGACAGCTGGTCTGACTACAGACCTCACCAACCAAAGGAAGCTTCTCAGGGCCCAACACAAGAAAAGCACCCTGCAGTTGAATGCTACCATCTCTGGGAAACACCTGGTCTCATTCAACTCAAGCCCAAGGCGACCCCAGATTTGCCAACTAACAGCACAGGGACCAAATGCTGCCCACAACTGGCAAAGAGAGCCATTGAAGATGACTGGACTGAAGGAAACAGTGGCTCAGCCACAACACTGGGGGCACACAACACACAGGAGACACCCAAGAAGCACAATATTCTGGTGAACAGGGGACAATGCACTGTAGGGCACTGCGGGATCTCTTCTTCATAAGGCCACTACTTCCAAAACAGGAGAAATAGTTGACTTCCTGACACACAGAAATAGACACAGAGAGGCAGACAAACTGAGGAGACAGGAATATGTCCCAACTCAAAAAGCAAGGACATAATCACAAAAAAAGACCTAAGCAAAACAGAGACAAGTAATATGCCTGGTAGAGAATTTAAAGTAATAATTATAAAAGCACTCATTGGACTTGAGAACAAAGTGGAGGACTTCACTGAGACCTTCAACAAAAGATAGAAAGCATAAAAAAATTCAGAGATAAAGAACTTAATAACTGAAATTTAAAATACCCTTGATGGAATAAATAGTAGAATAGAGGAAGCAGAGGAATGGATCAGTGATGTGGAGGACAGATAATAGAAAGCAATCAAGCTGAACAGGAGAGAGAGAAAAAAATATTTAAAAGTGAAAATAAACATAAGGAACTCAGTGGCACCACCAAACTATCATAGCATTTACATTATAGGGATCTCAGAAGAAAGAGAAAGGGTGGGAGAAAATTTATTTGTAGAAATAATGGCTTAAAATTTCCTGAATTTGAAGAGGGGAGCAGAAATCCATATCTAGGAAGCACACAGAGCCCCCTAAAGAATCAACACCAAGATACATAGTAATTAAAATGCAAAAAGTAGTGATAAAGAGAGAATTTTAAAAGAACCAAAAGAAAAGAAAAGAGTTACATACAAGGGAAGCCACATAAGGTTTTTAGCATATTTTTCAGTAGAAACTTTGCAAGCCAGAACAGAATTCCATGATATATGCCAAGTGCTGAAAGGAAAAAAACAAAAACAAAAACCTATAGCCAAGGATACTCTACCCAGCAAGGCTATCATTCAAAATGAAAAGAGAGTTAAAGTTTTACAAGTACACAAAAGTTAAAGGAATTCATCACCACTAAACCAGACTTACAAGAAATGCTAAAGGGGATTCTTTGAGTGGAAAAGAAGGACCATAAGCAGGAGTAAGAAAAGTAGGAAGAACAAAAGCTATAAAATTAAGTATATCTATAAAATCAGAGATTAACAAAATAAAATGATGTAAGGTATAACACTGTGTACCTAAAACATAGTGTTCAAACTCAAGTGGCCATATGTATGTTATACATAAACATAATGGTAACCAAAAATCAAAACCAGTAATAGTTGTGCAAAAAAACAGAGAAAGGAATCCAGGTATAACATTAGAGAAAGACAGCAAGTCATAAGATAAAAGAGCAAGAGAAGAAATGAATAGAGAACTACTAAAACAACTATAAAATAAGTAACAAATGGCAATAAGTACATATGTATTAATAATTACTTTGAATGTAAACAGACCAAATGCTCCAATAAAAGTAACGGAATGGATTGCAGAATGGTTAAAAAAGCAAAAACCATATATAAAGAGGCTCAGACCTAAAGATACATGAGGACTGAAAGTGAAAAAATGCAAGATGCTTGTATGGCCCAGCTGGTTAAACATCTGCCTTTGGCTCAGGTCATGTTCCCAGAGGCCTGGGATTGAGTCCCACATCAGGACTCCTTGCTCAATGGGGAGCCTACTTCTCTCTCTGCCTACAGCTTTCAATGCTTGTGCTCTCTTTCTCTGACAAATAAATAAATAAAATCTTTATAATAATAATAATAATAAATTTTTAAAAAATGAAAGTGAAGAAATGGAAAAGCATTTATCACACAAATGGAAATGATAAGAAAGCTGAGGTAGCAATAATTATATCTGACAAAATATGCTTTAAAACAAAGACCATAACTAGAGACAAAGGACACTGTATAATCATAAAGGGAGCAATACAACAAAAAGATATAACAATTGTAAATATTTCTGCACCAAATATGGGAGCACCCAAATAAATAAAGCAGGTAATAACAAACATAAAGGAATTAATCAATAGTAATACAGTAATAGTAGAGGACTTTAACACCCTACTTACATCAATGGTCGGATTATCTACACAGAAAATCAACAAGAAAACAGTGACTTTGAATGACACATTAGACCAGATGGATCTAACAGATACATTCAGAACACACCATCCTAAGCAAGAGAATACACATTCTTTTCAAGTGCACATAAAACATTCTCCAGAATACAGCACATATTAGGCCACAAAATAAGTCTCAACAAATTAAAAAAGATTGAAATCATACCATGCACCTTTTTTGATCATAACACTGTGAAACTAAATATCAACATAAGAAAAAATCTGAAAAGAACACAAATATATGGAAGTTAAATAACTTGAATCTAAACAATAAAAGGGTCAACCAAGAAATCAAAGAGCAATTTAAAAAAAAATACATGGAGACAAATGAAAATGAAAAAAAACTGTTAAAAAACTTTGAGATGTAGCAAAAGTTTTTCCAAGAGGGAAGTATATGGCAATACATGCCTACCAAATAAACAACCTAATCTTACACCTAAAGGAGCTAGAAAAAGAGGAAAAAAAACAAAACCCAAAACCAGAAGAAGGAAAGAAAAAAACAAAGATTAGAGCAGAAATAAACAAAATGAAACTAAAAAAGAAAAAAACCTAAACTATACTAATAGAACATATCAATGAAACCAGGAGTTAGTTCTTTAAGATCAACAAATCTGATAAATCTTTTGTCAGACTCATAAAAGGAGAGAGAGAGGACTAAAACAAAGACAGTAAGTAAAGAGAAGTATCAACCAACACTACAAAAATACAAAGGATTATGAGAGAATATTATTAGAAATAGTATGCCAACAAATTGACAACCTAAAAGAAATGCGTAAATTCCTAGAAACATATAACCTCCAAAAACTGAATCAGGAAGAAATAGAAGATGGGAACAGAATGATTTTCAGCAATGAAATCGAATCAGTAATAAAACAAAAATAAAAACAAAACAAAACCAGAAGTCCAGGAACATACAGCTTCACAGGTAAATTCTACCAATCACTTATTTTATCTTTTTAATTTAAAATTTAGTTAGTTAAGGTATAGTAAAATATTGATTTCTGGAGTAGAAGTCAGTGATTCATCACTTACATTCAACACCCAGTGCTCATCTCCCACAGATGCCCTACTTAATACCCATGACCTATCTAGCCCATCCCCCACCCACCTCTCTCTATCAACCCTCAGTTTGTTCTCTATTGTTAAGAGTCTCTTATTGTTTGTTTCCTCTTCTTCCTTTTTTCTCCCCCCCATCCTATATGTTCATCTTCCTATACGTTCATCTTTAATTCCACGTCTGAATGAGATTGTATGGTATTTGTCCTTCTCTGTCTTATTTCACTTAGCATAATACAGTCTAGCTCCAGCCACATCATTGCAAATGGCAAGAGTTTATTTTTTGATGACTGAGTAATAATTTGTTATATATATATACACCACATCTTCTTTATCTATTCATTAGTTGATGGACAATTGGGCTCTCTCCATAGCTTGGCTATTGTTGGTAATGTTGCTATAAACATGGTGGTGCATGTACTACCTTGAATCAATTTTTTGTTGTATCCTTTGGGTATATATCTACTAGTGCAATTGCTGGATCATAGGGTAATTCTATTTTTAACTTTTTGAGGAACAACCATATTCTTCTTAAAGTGCCTGCACCAGTTTGCATTCCCACCAAAAGTGCAAGAGGATTCCCTTTTTCTGCATCCTTACCAAAACCGTTGTTTCCTGTGTTGTTAATTTTAGCTACTCTGAAAATCTGTTCTTCTAGAACTATTCCAAAAAATAGAAGAGGAAAGAAAGCTTCCAAATTCATTCTATGATGTCAGCATTACCTTTGATACCAAAATCAAATAAAGACACTACAAAAAAGTAAAATTATAGCCAAGATCTCTGATGAACTTAGATGCAAAAATCCTCAATAAAATGTTAGCAAACCAAATCCAACAATACATTAAAAAAATCATCCACCACGACCAAGTGGAATTTATTCCTGTGATAAGGATGGCTCAATATTCACAAATCAATCAACCAATCAATATTTGATTCACATTTCAAACAAATCAAATCAATATTCACAAATCAATCAACATCACATCAAAAGAAATAGAATAAAAACCACATGATCATTTCAATAGATGAAGAAAGAGCATTTGGCAAAGTATAACATCCATTCATGATTAAAAAAGAGTAGGTTTAAAGGAAATATACCTCAACATAATAAAGGCCATGTATGAAAAACCCATAGTAAACATCATACTTAATGGTGAAAAACTGAGATCCTTTCCCCTAGAATCAGGAACACAAGATATCTATTTTCATCATTTTTACTCAACATAGTACTGGGTCCTTGAAACAGCAATTAGACAAGAAAAAGAAATAAAAGGCATCCAACCTGGTAAGGAAGAAGTAAAATTTTCACTATTTACCTATGACATACTGTTGTATATAGAAATTCCTAAAGATTTCACCAACTACTAGAACTGATAAGTGAATTCAGTAAGGTCACAGGATACAAAATAATATATGGAAATCCATTGCATGTCTATACACTAATAATGAAGCAGCAGAAAGAGAAATTAAGAAAACAATCCCTGGGCACGTGGGTGGCTCAGTGGGTTAAGCCTCTGCCTTCAGTCCAGGTCATGATCCCGGGGTCCTGGGATCCAGGCCTGCATCAGGCTCTCTGCTCAGCAGGGAACCTGCTCTCGCCCATCTCTCTGCCTGCCTCTCTGCCTACCTATGATCTCTCTCTGTCAAATAAATCAATAAAATCTTTTTTTTAAAAAAAATCCCATTTACAACTGCACGGAAAATTATAAAATATCTGAAAATAAATTTAAGAAGTGAAAGACCTGTATTCTGAACACTATAAAACATCGATGAAAGAAATTGAAGACAACACAAACAAATGGAAAGATATTCTATCCTCATGGATCAGGAGAACAAATATTGTTAAAATGCCCATTGTATCTAAAGCAATATATAGATTAATGCAACCTCTATCAAAATACTAATAACATTTTTCACAGAACAAGATAGAACAAATAATCCTGAAATTTGTATAGAAGAAATCACAAAAGGCCCCGAAGAGCCAAAGCGATCTTGAAAAAGAACGGCAAACCTGGAGCTGTCAAAATCTCAGATTTCAATATATATTACAAAGCTGTAATAATCAAAACAGTGTGGTACTTCAACAAATGGTGGTGGGAAAACTGGACAGCTACATGCAAAAGAATACATCTGGACCACTCTCTTACACCATACATAAAAATAAACTTAAAATGGATTAAAGACCTCAATGTGAGACCTGAAACCATAAACATTCTAGAATAGAACACAAGCAGAATTTCTCTAACCTTGGCTGCAGCAATATTTTTCTAGATATGTCTCCTGTGGCAAGGAAAACCAAAACAAAAATAAATTATTGGGATTACATAAAGATAAAAAGATTCTGCACAACAAAGGAAACATCAACAAAATTAAAAGATAATGTAACTGAATAGAAGCTATTTACAAATGGCATTTTGGATAAAGGGTGAGTATCTAAAATATATAAAGAACTTCTACAGCTCAATACAAAACCAAACCCCATAATAATCTAATTAAAAATGGGCAGAAGAGATGATCAGACATTTCTCCACATAAGACATACAAATGGTCAACAAACACATAAAAAGATGCTCCACATCACTCATCATTAGGGAAATTCAAATAAAAAAACCGCAGTGAGATATCACCTCACACCTGAGTGGCTAAAATAAAAAACAAACAAACAAACAAACAAAAAAAAAAACACAAGAAACAACAGATGTTGGTGAGAATGTGGAGAAAAAGGAACACTGGTACACTGTTGAAGGCAATACAAACTGGTGCAACCATTGTGAAAAACAGTATGGAAGTTCCTCAAAAAGTTAAAAATAGAATTATCATATGGTTTAGTAGTTCCACTATTGGGTATTTGACCAAAGAATATGAAAACACTAATTTAAAAAGAGATATGCACCCTTATGTTTATTGCAGCATTATTTACAATAGTCAAGACATGGAAGCAGTCAAGAGTCCACTGAGAGATGAATGGATACACACACACACTCACACACATGCGCACACACACACACACCCTTATATATACACATATATACATATGTACATATATATATACACATATATATACACACACAATGGAATACTACTCAGTTATAAAAATTATTGAATGAAAGAAAAAGAATTAAATCTTGCCATTTATGACAACATGGTTGGATCTAGAGAATATAATGCTAAGTGAAATAAGTCAGTCAGAGAAAGACAAGTACTTACATGATTTCATCCACATGCAGAATTGAAGAAACAAAACAAATGGACGTAGGAAAAAAGAGGAAAACCAAATAATAGACTCTTAACTATAAAGAGCAAGCTGATGGTTGCCAGAGGGGAGGTGGGTGGGGGGATGGGTGAAATAGTTGAAGGGGATTAAGAGTGCACATATCATGATGAGCACTGAGTAAAGTACAGAACTCTTGAATCACTGTACTTATACCTGAAACTAATATAAAATCGTACATTAACCATAGTAACATCTTTTTTAAATAAGTAAATGAAATGGATCTAAGTAAAGCAAAGGTTTTATTAAGCATAAAAGCAAAGAAATAAAATTAAAAGTAGTGTTGCTAGGGAATGAAAAGATTGCTAGATGTTAAATCAAATATGAAAATGTATTTACACTGAAATAATAAATAAAACAAGAAGACAATTTAAAAAATGAAAAGCACGGGTACCTGGGTGGTGCGGTCCTTTAAGCATCTGACTCTTGGTTTCTGTTCAGGTTGTGATCTCAGGGTCATGAGACAGGTCATGAGACTCCAGCATGGAGTTCCACCCTCAGTGCAGAGTCTGCTTAAGATTCTGTCTCCCTCCGGGCGCCTGGGTGGCTCAGTGGGTTAAAGCCTCTGCCTTCGGCTCAGGTCATGATTCCAGTGTCCTGGGATCGAGCCCTGCATCGGGCTCTCTGCTCAGCGGGAGCCTGCTTCCTCCTTTCTCTCTGCCTGCCTCTCTGCCTACTTGTGATCTGTCTGTCATGCAAATAAATAAAATCTTAAAAAAAAAAATTCTGTCTCCCTCTGTAACAAACCCCCCAACACACACACACTCTCTCTTTCTCTCTCAAATAAATAAATAAATCTTTAAAAAAAAAATGAAAAGTAAGGGGCCCCTGGGTAGTTCAGTCGGTTAAGCATCTGCCTTCGGCTCAGGTTGTGATCTCAGGATCTTGGGATTGAGCCATGTGTTGGGTTCCCTGTTCATCAAGGAGTCTGTTTCTCCCTCTCCCTCTGTCCCTAATTTTCCCTTGTGCTTTTCCCCCCACACCATCTCAAATAAATAAATAAGATCTTTAAAAAAAGATATGTGAAAATATTCACATCCATTGTCTAACATTCTACTTCTAAAGCTAACTCCTAAGGAAATGATGAAAAATTTTCCTAAGGAAACTTTATTATACTCATAATATGAATCTAATGCAGCCATTAAAAATATTTACTAGCAGATAATTTAATATCAAATAAAAAATGAAGATATAAATTGATCCATGTGTAATGTTAAGCTACATATATCATATATGTTTTATTTTAATTACATAATTATTACTAGAATTTTCATTAATTTAAAAAATATTTATTGAGTACCTATTATAAAGTAGGCAATGATCTAGACACTGATGATACAGCAATAAACAAAGCTAAACAAAACAAAACTGAATGCCTGCACCAATGGAGGTCATGTTCAGTTTGATATAACAATTAATAGTAGATGTAATATAGTCCATAAGCTGTATACAATACAGGCAAGCAAATACTAAATCATCTATATGGTGGGATTGTGATATTTCAAAAATATTTTTTAATTCTCTCCAATAACCATGTATGATTTTTATACAAAAATACATTTAAAAATGACTTCAAAATCAGATTTCTCATTAAAGATGTATTTCAGTAGAACTCCTTAATGTTAAGAGACTATTAACTTGTCTTTTTACAACTTTGGGTATACCTTGGATGCGTGATCCAAAATGAAAATCAGAAGCATTCTTTTAATTGTGATTCATTAAAATTCAAAAAAGGGGCATTTTTCCATTTCGCTATTCCTAGAAATATCCTCCTTACGTATCCTCAGTGAAATTTTCCAGCTTGTCAGTTATTTCCTAGGAACTTCTGATGCTCTAATTCCAATTATTTATTTTAAATAATTTAATTTTGTTTGTACTGCATCCCTTTCCTCCTGCATTGAGTTTCTGTCTGACACTAGTGGAAACAAATTGCAAAACAACACAACAAAGGTTTTCCTCACAGCTGCTTCAACCAGATGGTAGATTTGAGCTTCTGGAAACATATTAGGAAAGCCTTTTCCCATATAAAGTCTATCTCAAGCTTACCATCCCTAAGGCGGCTTGCAAGACATGGAGAAGACTGCTAAGTTTGAGTTGTTTTTCTATGCGGTATTTCTATTGCTGTGCTATTCAATTGTCATGAACTCATAGGTTATCTCTAGCTCCCTCGCCATCACACAGATGGTTATATAACACCATGAACTCAATACATGAATTAGGTAATCCTTTTTGTAGCCTTTGTCGTGTCTGGATTCCCTGTATTTTATGATGCCATTTCAGAGAACCGCTACAATCTATGATAGCCCTTTTCCTCAAGGAGGCAATCTTTCTGAGAAACAAGATATGAAGATATTATGAGAGCAGCTGCAACCTATTCAAATGTGGTGACAAGCGGTCTTAGAAACTACCATCAGGAGTTGAGAAACAAGTGGTCCCTCTCTCCTGACCACTCATCTCTGTATTTTCTTCCATATGAACAACCAAAAAACAGAAGAATATGATCATTTGATTATAGGATGACATTTTATCACCACACTGTGGCAGTGCCTTTTATAAGCTTTTCTTAGTTTTTGTTTTTAAATACATATAATTTGTGTTCCTGAATTGGCAGTTTGCCCTATGCAAGCCAATGAGCCAAAACACTGCTGACTCTGTCTTGGACAAACAGAAAGCAAGCCCAGCACCTAATTTCTTCCACCTCTAGGCAAGAATTTGAGTTAAGTTATTGTCTAAATTTTTACCCTAAAGAATAGCTCCAATCATGTAATTTCACTGGAAAAAGACTTAATGGCTCTCTACTGGCTGCAGAAAGGCATAAACTCTTCAGTGTAGTATTTAAGAAGCTACACAATATGATCAAGCCATTTTTCCAGTTTTACCTTCTTTTGACCTCTATATCCTAGGGTTTCTCAAAAAATATGCACTTTGGGGGAATATCCGTATCAAAATAAAATTTGTCAGCCTACTCGTTTTCACTCAAATTCCTAGTTTCTCCTCTAAACTTCAGGTCACACTACTCTCATTATTTAAGATTCAGCTCTGACACTTATTATTTATTAAAGTCTTTCTTATCAAAGCTGAGAAGGATTCTTTCCTACCTGTGATTCTACAAAGATAAAACACTGGGAATGTCACCAGACTTGGGAAACTGGAAACTATTAGCATAATTTAGACAAATTCCCTAACTTTCCACAAACTTCCATTTCCTGATCCATAATATGAGCTATTCATTCATTCATTCATTCATTCATTCATTTAGAAAGGTTTTATTGAATACTTCTATACGTTAAGCACTTTTCTAAGAACTGAATTTCATGGTCAATGTAAATGACCAAGTTCCGTGGGCTTCCAAGACTGCTAGACTTCCACAATCCCATGTGATTTCTGAAAACACCAGAGTCTGAAGCTTCCCAGCTTTGAACTTTCTCAAAGGGGTACCTGAAACACAAACAGTACATCATCTAGGAATTTTTCAGATGAAAATTCTCAGCCTCACCCCAGATCTACTGAATAAGAAGTTTTGGAGGTGACACCTATCTCCATCTGACCTGAGCCTTAATCTTATCCTGCCCTTTGAATACTTCTACTGTACCCTAATTCAGTTAGCTTGCCACTTTTCCCCTTTCCTGTGTTTTCCGTTTGTACTTCAGCTCCAGAGGGTTAGATTAATCATATTGATCACACTGTTTGGTTTATTATGCAATGTCATCACTGTTCCACATAGCAGTCTTCTTTTCTTTAATTTTCACTTCTCTCAGTCCAGTTCCATTTTCTCCCCTTTGTGTAGACAACTTCCATAGTGAGTTGTCATTTATCCTTGAATGCATATATTTTCGTTTATATGCTAGAATCGTACTTTATAATCCATTTGGTTTGCTATCATCCTCACTCAGGACTCTGCACTTCTGTAGGTGTCTGTGCCTGTATTGATTTATTCTTATTGCTAACTGATACATTATATTAGATTTTTCTGCATCCATTCTATTTTAATTATCTGTTTTATCAAGGGGGGACTACTAGTGTATCCCTATTTCCCCGTTAACAACCGTTAACAAAAGCAAGTCTTCAGGGAACAGATTTGAACAGGTGTCTATCTCTAGTCCTATGAGGGAGCATTGCTGAGTCATTTTGACCCAGGACTGGCAGATTACCTTCTGGAATGACTGCACCATCTACACATTTCTTAAGAAATTATGAGGATGTTATTTCTCCCCATCTTTGCCAACACTTAGCATTATATGACTTTACTAATGCTTTATATGTTGATGGTTGCAAAGGTTGCTTTTATTTACTTTACATTTCTGCAAATACTAATGGTATTTAGCAGCTCCTTATTTGTATTAGTTATCTTATATTTATATTTTATAAATCAAATTGTTCATCTACCTGTCCATTTTGATATTAGATTATTTTTTGTCTATTGGCTTGCAAGGGTTCTTATATATCCTACATATCAGTAATTTTTCCTCCTTAGAAATCATAGATGTCTCTACTAATATTTGATCTTTCTATGAACTATGATGTTTCAGTGCATAGAAATGTTCAAATGTATGTAGTAAGAAAACCTCAATAAATCAACTGTATTTTCTTTTTTCCTTCTTACTTTCACATTTCTCACTTTGGTTTTTATTTCATCTGGAATTCATTTTTTTAAAATGTGGTATGAGTTAGAAATATCCATATAGTGAGTCACTACAGGCTAATTATTCTTTTTCCAGTGATTTTTGGTGGCATTTATTTATATTAAGTGTCTGTATATATATGTGTATGTGTATATATATATATACACACACACACACACACACACACATACATACATATACATATATATTTCTGTCTTTCTTTCTTTCTTTAGGTTATTTTCCATTACATTTTTATATATGAATATCATACTGTTTGTTATTATAGCTATTATAGTTATGATATGCCCTAACATCTAGAAGGACAAGTATTCCTTCTCTGAACTCTTTAGTTAAGTTTATGAACTTTATGGTCCCTTCATATTTCCAAATAAATTTGAAATATATTGAACACGTTCTTATAAAACTCTTGGTGGATTTTTATTGGTATTATATTCAACTTATAAATTAATTTAGAGAACATTGGGACCTTCATAATATTAAACTTTCTATACAAAACAACAACAAAAAACATAAACAGAGTATTTTTCATCTTGTTCTTCCTTAATATAATAATCTCAACCGTAGAGGTCTGGTTTATTCTTTCTTAAATGAAATTCCTAGATATTTTATATTGTTGATTGTGAATACTATTTTTAGATTGTCACATTTTTGGGTGATCCTTGCTGGTGTCAAGAAAAATATTTATATAATAGTTGGTGTCCTAATTTTGTCTTTTCTGTGTTGATGATCACATAATACATATGGGATGTTTCACCTCCTTTATTGAAATTCTTGTGCCTCTTACTATACTTTTATGTCTCATACTACTTGTAGCTCTCTAGGATTATATTAAACACAAGGAGTAACACTCACATCCTATTTCCTGTCTTATAGAGGATAGATCTGAAATCTTCCATAAAGACAATTTACTTAAGATGTTTGCTATATAAACGTTATTAACTTAAAGATGTTATTTTCTATTCTTAGTTTAGAATATTAAATCACAAGGAGATAATGAATCTTACTCAGTGCTTTTAATATATTCATTGAGATAAATATATGAATAATATGCTGTATTATGGGATGCATTTTGTGATACTGAAGCATCCTTACACAGTTGAGAGGAACCAAAAAAAATCCAAAAAGATAAAAATCAAGTTATTAATTTCCTTTCTTTCATAGTTGGTGTTTTAAAATACTAAGTTTCAGAAATCTTCACCAAATCTACATTTGCTAAGAGGGTCTATTGTTTTCTTTGGAACTTTTATAGTTTTAACACTTATCATTAGATCTACTCTACTTTATTTTATTTTTTTTTTTAAAGATTTTATTTATTTATTTGTCAGAGAGAGAGTGAGTGAGAGCGAGCACAGGCAGACAGAGTGGAAGGAAGAGTCAGAGGGAGAAGCAGGCTCCCTGCGGAGCAAGGAGCCTGATGTGGGACTCGATCCCAGGACGCTGGGATCATGACCTGAGCCGAAGGCAGCTGCTTAACCAACTGAGCCACCCAGGCATCCCCTACTCTACTTTAAAACTAATATATAATTCATATACTAAGTAAAATGCACTTGTAAAGTGCATTTTAATTCAGTGGATTTTAGTACACTCACAAAATTATGCAACCATTACCAGTATTTTCTGTTCCATTTGTTTGTATGAATATAAAATTCCAGAACATTTTCACACCCCCAAAAGAAACCCAATAGCTATTAGCATTCACTCTACATTCCTCCCTCCACTCTGTCTCTCTAGATTTGTCAGTTCTGAACTTTTTCAAAGAAAGAATGGATTGTTTTCCAAGGTGCCACATCATTTTTATTTCCATCAGCAGTATCTAAGGGTTATAATTCTTTCTTTTAACTGTAGTCATTATCTGTATTCTTTATTATAATCACCTAATAGGTATAAAGTTGTATCTTATTGTGGTTTTGATTTGCATTTCTCTAATGACTACTGATGTTGGACATCTTGCATGTGCTTATTGGCCACTTGTATTTGTTCTTTGGAGAAATATTATCCAAATCCTGAAATCGGGTAGTGTCAATCTTCCAGCTTTATCGTCTTTTCAAAGTTGTTTCGGCTATTCTAGGTGCTTTCCATTTCTGTATAAATTTCAAAAACAGATTTTCAATTTCTATAAATAAAACATCTACTTGGATTTTGATTAGAATTATACAGAATCTCTCAATCAATCTTGGGAGATTTAATATTTTCACAATCTTGAGCCTTTCAATCCATAAAGATTGTATATCTCTGCATTTCTTTAAACATTCCTTAATTTCTCTCAGTAACATTCTTTTAGGACACAGGCCATCTACATTTTTTAAGAAACATAACCCTGAGTAATTCAGATTTTTGATGCTATTTGTAATTTTTTTTAATTTTTAAATTCTGATTAGATAAATGATTTCTATATAGAGAGTATATATAATAACTACTTTTTATATATTGATATTTAATCCCCAAACTTGCTGCTTACTTATTAGTTCCAGCAGCTTTTTTGTGATTTTGTAGGATCAGGGTATTTTTAAATATAAAAAGTTTATACCTCTCTATGTATCTTTTTTCCTCTCTTGTTTCTTACAAGTTCTTTTTCTTTATTTTTGTTTTTAAGCAATTTGATGAAGATATGACTTGGTGTGTGTGTGTGTATGTATGTTTGTATGTGCTTTAATGTTGATTCATCTTGTAGTTCATTACGTTTCTTAGATCTATTTTTAAAATTGCCATTAAATTAGGAATTTTTCAGCATTTTTTTCTTCAATTTTTTTTCTTTTCTCCATCACATCCTTTCTTTCTGGAATCCAATTATGTATATGTCCATTTGTTGTTTGCATGATATTGTCCCTTAGGTCCTTTCAGGGTTTATTATTAGGGTTTATTTTTAGGGTTCTTTTCTCTCTATGCTTCATTTTAAATAGGTCCTATTGTTATATCTTCAGGTTCACTGATTTTTTCTGTTTTGTCTGCTCTACTATTAACTTCATCCCATAATACAGATTGTGAAAATTACAGATATTGTATTTTTTCATTTGTTTTCGTTCCATTTGGTTTGTGTTTGTGTCTCCCATTTTTCTCCTTACATAATCATCCTTTCCTCTTCATTCTTTAGCATATGTAGCATATTTGTAATAGTTGTGCAAATATCTTTACTACTGCCTTATCTAGGTCTGTTTCTAAACATGGAAATATTTTTCCTGGTTATAGGTCATGTATTTCTGCTTCTTTGTATATCTGATAATTCTTATAAATTTTATATTTACCAAGTGCTATTTATTATTGAATTCTTTTGAGTGGTGGATTATATTCTAGTACATCGTGTCTCCACACAGAGTTGTAGGAACATCAACTCTTCCAACCCTGCCTCAACCCTGAGTATTATTTTGCCTGTAGATTTATGGTAGCTCTTTCTCCAGTTTAGTGACGTTCTTCTTTCACATGACCTGGCCATTATTAAACCAAAGATTAAAAAAAACTTCTGCCTGGCTCCCTATAGCTCTCCTTGTACATATTTCTTCTCCCTGACTTTCTTCTCCACTCATTCAAGCTACTTCAGCCTTCCTGAACTTTGATCTCTGTCTTTCCAAGTCGATGAAACAATCAGGCTTTCATTGGGTTTTTGCTTCCTCCTCTGCAGTCTGAAAACTGCATTTAGGAAGTAAATTAAAATAATTGTTGGACTCATCTCATTTGTTGGTTTTTTTTTTTTTTTTTCTTAGTGACCGCAGTCCTTGATTGCCTGCTCTTTAGTGTGTGAAGAGTTGTTTCAGATATTTTCCTGATTCCTAGTTGTTAAGGAAAGGTTGATTCTCATACCTTTTCTATTTTATGGCCAGAAGTTAAAATCTTTTCTCTCTGTGTTTATTTCCTTTTCTATTGAACTTAGATTTCATAAGCCTTGGTCCATTGTTATAATCACTTTTTGTAAAATTTCTCTCCTTCACTTATCTGCTATAGCCTGAACTTCAATGTCAGCTCAACTCAGTCCTCATCTCTTTTATTACTTCACCCAATTAGCTGAATGTTGCTAAAGAAGGTTATACAACTTGGAAAACTGATCCTACTTTAAATTTATAATTATAAACCTCAAGTAGCCATCTGGCTTTTCCAAAAAATTTTACTACTTTTCCCAATTTTGTCCTCCTTATTCAACAATGTATTCATTTCATATATTCCTCCTTATCTTTAAAAACTATTCTCTCCAAGGCTCTCCTCCCAAAATTCTATTTGATATCCTCTTGTCAGTTGTTCTGAACCTTAAAAAATTAGAAACAATCAGACAGAAAACCCCCCTAAGTTTTTCCTCCTCAAATCTAAAATTCAACTTGTGTTTTTACTTGTTTTCAACCTGTTATGAAAGACAATGATTTCCTCATCTTTTTAAGATTGACCTTAAATAGAACTTGACCTTGAATAGATCTCTTGACCATGAATAGGTTTTATTCCCTCTTGCCTTCTCAAGAACTTTGAATAGCTCCCCACTCTTTAAACTATCATTGGTCTCTCTTACTAGTTCTTACACATTAAAAAAAAAAAAAAAATCCATCACACTTCCCAACTTTTAAAACTCTCCTTGGTCCCACATCTCCCCATGGCTATTTTTTCATTTTTTTCCCTTCTTGTCTACACAGTGAAATGTCTTTAAATTATGGTCTGCATAAGTTGGTTCCATTTTTTCCCTGATGATTCTCTATTTAGCTCATTCAGGTTTGACTTCTGTCTCCCAAATTCCACCAACTTTGTTGTCCAAATCATTATCTATTCCTTTACTCAAATCAAAATCCGTAGTTTTCCTTAATTCCTATCTTTTCCTCATTCTCCATATCCAATTTTACAGGAAGTGCTATTTATTTTTACATATAAAAAGCATCTAAAACCCATACAATGTCATTCTATCACCAGTTCGGCCACCCTAGCTTCAGATATTATTATTATGTCTTTCCTACTGCAATATATAAGTTCTGAACTGATGCCTTTTATTCTACCGTTGTCTTCCACAATCCATTCTTGACACAGAAGTCATAGTGATTTATATTACATGAAATTTGTATCCTTTAATTTTCTTGCATAAAATTCTTTTACCATGGCCTATACTGTTTTATGTAAACTGGCTTAATGTCTTCTTCTCTACCACATCTTTTATCACGGTTTCCAGGAATCACTAGTTTCTAAACACTGGCCTTCTTTCTGTATTTGCAAAAGTCCATCCCTACTTCAAAACCTTCATGCATTCACTGGTTTTTCTGCACATTATTCTGTTCCGCAGTGCTTCACATAGTTTCCTCTTTCTTATGATTGTAAACATGTCAGCCCCTCAGGATGGCCTCTCATCCCCCAGAATCCACTTACATTAGTCCCCAACCTGTCATTCTTTTCTTGTCTGTCTTTCTTTTCTTTCTTTCTTTCAGACAGAGAGAACATGCAGGTGCATGCATGTGAGTGAGCACAAGCTGGGCAGAGGAAGAGGGAGAGAGAATCTCAAGAAGGCTACATACCAAGCTTACAAAAGAGTTTTGTAGATAAAAGGGGGAGGGACAGATATCAGAATTGTTGAGTATTCATTCCATGTTAGAAAAAATATTAGAACATGTCCATATTACCTCATTTAATTTTATTCTTCCATCTACTCTCCAAGTATTATTATCTCATTTTCAGATGAAACCAGGGCCCAGATGAGTTTATTTTCTTGTTCATTATTATATAGTTAGTGGCTGAGTCTGGAATTAACTACAAAAGTCGGTACTCTTTATTTTAATCACATTAGTCTTCAGTAATACTTTGCAAACTAGTTATAAGTCCCTCTATATTAGGGCACTTATAATATTTTTAATAGTAAAAATATTTGTACAGAGTATTCTTTTCCCAAAATTATAAAGTTCATTTAAGTAGTGGTTGACACTTACTCATCTATTTACCTCTGCAAACACTAGCACGTTATCTAGCATACAGAAAATATTCCATAATATTTTATGATTTTAAGTGAATCGGAGGCTGAATTTTCGTGTTAACCTTTTGAACAAAGGCTTACCCTGTTTTTTAGGCTGGTATTTGCCTGAGGGTAATGTTCTTGTTAAGAAACTGACCAAGTACAAAGGGTTGATGTATTTTACTGTTGTATTTATTGTGTTTCTCAGCCCTGGAGATTATCTAAGTGAAGTCATTTGAAAAATTTCACTTCAAAAGACCCTCCACACTTGGATATACTTCACAGAAGACAAAGTAAAATAAGAATTTGGTCTCTAATGACATGAAGAAAGTGAAGAAGTTACTGGCTGTATAATAGGCTTTGTCCAGTAAAAAAACAAATTATCTATTCCCAGATTCTTCAAAAGGAGTAAGTGTTTTATTTTTTTTTAATTTGTGGCTCTGTTGCTCATGTGTCAAATGCATAAGAGAATGACAATACTTCCTATTACCATAACACTCAACTTTGATTGTGTCCTGTGATGTATTCATTTTTTTTAAAGATCTACTGATTTATTTTAGAGGTGGGGGGAGCCAGGGAGGGAGAAAGGAAGAAGGAGAGAGAGAATTTTTTTTTTTAAGATTTTATTTATTATTTATTTATTTGTTTATTTATCAGAGAGAGAGAGAGAGAGCGCGCACACAGGAGTAAGGGAAGCAGCAGGCAGAGGGAGAAGCAGGCTCCACTAAGAGCAAGGAGCCCAATGTGGGATTCTATCCCAGGACCCTGGGATCATGACCTGAACAGAAAGCAGATGCTTAATGACTGAACCACCCAGGCATCCTAGGAGAGAGAATATTAAGCAGACTCCTCACTGTGTGCGGAACCCACACAGGGCTCAATCTCAAGACCTTGAGATCATGATCCTGAGGTCATGACCTGACCCAAAACCAATAGTCAGTTGTTTAATTGACTGAGCTATCCAGGCACCCTGTGTCCTGTGATTTAGAGACACTATTTCTTTGAATCCATACATTAACTGAATAATATTCCTATAAGGCAAAGTTACTATTCACTAGGAAAACTGAAATCCAAAGTGTTAACCTACCTATAATGCATTTCAATTCTACTTGTACTAATCTCACTGCATAATTTTGTCAACAGATGTCTACATTTTGTTGTATTACTTCATTTCATGGATGTATCAAGATCATTAAATGTACAGAAATATAAGGAAATTAAGGAAGTCGAACTGAATGATTTACACCTTTAAAATTTGGGGCTAAATAAATTTATCTTGCAGAAATAGTAATTCATCCCATAATTCAAACATTTTTGAAAAGTCTTTTCTCTAGATGAGCATCTTACCTCAAAATTAAATGTTACTTCTGATCTGCCTTATAATATTTGATATAATTTAAGGATAATATCAAATATAAACACACTAGCTTTAATATATTGACAACTTTTACTATGTCACTAAACTGCTTAATTCAGGTGACTTTTGTTTTTTTGTAGCAAGACTTTCTTGGTGATGGAAGCAGCCTGTTGATTCACTTTCTGACACAAGTTCATTCATTTGGTTAATAACTCCGGAATGCTTGCCTATAATTTCATCTGTGTCACAGAATATATCCTTACACAGAACTTCAACTCCAAACCACATTTGTGGATCATGCAATCCTTCCTAGTAGTAGGACAGTTCAAACATTGCTATTTATCCTCTATAAAGCTGAAAAAAAATTCTTCCCTCATATTAGTATGTTCAAATTGCACTTACACTAAAGCATTTTCATGTTAGAATTGTATGTGTTCATCAACTTGCAACAGAAATACTTTCCTAGCATTATTTGTTCTGTGTGTTGGCTTTCCACATCACAAGCCAATTCCTGAATATGCTGAGACATTGTGTCGTGGGAGTGTGATACTTGAGCTATCTTCTATACAGCTCTGACCAACAATTCTAAGCAAACAGATTTAATGCAGACTTTCACTAATGTCTTGAAAATGACATGATTGTTTTTACTTGTAGAAACCTAAAGTCCTTCTTTGCAAGATGTGACAAATGTTTTTTGACATTTTAAATCAATAGTTTTTTTCCTTTGAAGAATTCTTTCAGTTTGGAGATATCACTTTATGTCATTTAAAAATGTATGTACTGTTTACCTTACAATAGTTCCATTTTTTCAGTAACCAGTATATCTCTGCATTTAACACACCAGGATTTCATACTTCAGCATTATATATGGCTACAACTCAACATATAAAGATTTGTACTTCCAAGCGAAACTAGTATGAACTTTTTTGTTCTTCATGTACTCAAAATCACTTTCACAATCATCATTTGGTTTATCACTACTTACTACTGCAGTAAAGAAATTATGTCTTTTTTCATATAAGAAATTTCCAGGGAGGTGTGCCCTATGCAAATTGGGGTTAAAATAAATAACATAAATTATACTTTCCTCATTTAGTAAATAATGCTAGACCATAAATTGAAAAACAGGTTTAGCTAAAAATGAAAATGATTGCTAAGAGAGCAAGTTAAAGAATAAAGAATTCCTATTTAAAAAAAAAAAAAAGACTTTTGAACTTAAAAGTAATGATTGTAAAACTGCTTTTAATGCATTCATGTTGTAATGTGGTGCTAGTATGCATGACCAATATGCCTCTTATTCCACAAGTGACTTGCCACCTGAATTCAACAATATGCAATCTGGTCTATGTCCTGCACAATGAAACCAGCTCACTAAGGCCAACACGAGGACACATTTCTATGAAAATTTCTATGCACTCTAAATTTCTCTGTTTATCATAGACTGGTAACAAATAGTTTCCAGACGAGTTCCTGGGACCATGGTTAGGGCCTGTCTTTGGGCTGTGAGTTTGGGGGGCAATAATTGAGGACATACAAACTGGTAGTCCTATTCCCCTTCAGGTTTCTCTAAGTTTCATAAAATCATGTTTCATAAATTTACCTCCATGAAGTGAAGTGGAGGTGATATTATTTTCCCAATGCAGTTTTATTTTCCAAATGGTCCCAGATATGCCTCCTCCACCAGATATGCCTCCTCCATAATCAATCATTTATTTGGTTCTGATTTGGATTTTTATCCTTTTCTTGCTTCTTTTAGTGTGTTGTTTGAGCAACTGTATCAGATGCTGCCAGCCAGATATTTTATTAAACCAAAAGTGTTCGGCATAGTCTTTTGATTGTCCTCAGAGGTAACAAATCTTGCAACTTTGAGAATGGACTTTGTCTTTAAGAACTGGCCAAAATCGAACACAGTCAAAGTGTGGCTAGACAGTGATGGGATTAATTTATTCTGGTGCTCATTAATTAAACTCTAAAGGCAATTCAAGAGGGAAGTTCGAAAACTGAATTGAGTTATAATAATATCATTGCAAAGAGTGATCTTCTAAAAGTAGAGACCAATCATGCTAAAAGTCCATCAAAAATTTTCTGGATAATCTTCTTGGCTTACCAACTGAGACATTCATTATCTAGGTACTGCCTCTTACTGCTTCTGTTGCCCATATAATTTAAAAAGCTTCAGACAACCCAAAGTGTTTGTTTTTTTTTTGTTTGTTTGTTTGTTTTGTTTTTTTAGTTCTCTAATTATATAATAGATATTATGCTTCCTTGCATTTACACTTCTTGATTCCTCCCTCAGAAGTATCTTCTACGCTGAATCACCTAACACCAATTTCTCCTTTGGCACTCATTTCTAGCATTATCTTATATCTTACCAAACATACCCTCTAGTCTGAATTACCTACTTCTCCTCTATCTATGGTGTATAATACCCTCACTGTACAGCATAATCATTGACTCACTGTTACGATAATCATGGCTATTAGTCATGACCCCAAGGGTTTTTCAGAATGCTGGATGTAATGTATTTGGGGGACATATAAGATCAATTTGGTAAATTAGAAAATGAAATAAGATAAGATAGGATGAAATTGAACGAACAGGAAGAACATAGACTAGACAAGAAAATACCAGAATGCCTTACCAGTAGTTAGCAGAAGGACAGTTTTTGAAACTTTTGATTAAACACAAACAAACATTAGTTTACTATGTGACATGTATGACTTGTTAGGAGCCACTGTCAAAAATGTTTGAAAATGGGGTACCTTGGTGGCTCAGTCAGTTAAGTGTCTGCCCTCAGCTCAGATAATGATCCCAGGGTCCCGGGATTGAGTCCTGCATAGGGGCTCCTACTCAGCAGGGAGTCTGCTTCTCCCTCTGCATTCCCCCCTCAATTATGATCTCTCTGTCTCACATACATACATACACTCTCTCTTTCTCAAATAAATAAATAAAATCTTAAAAAAATAAGTTTGAAAGCTGCAGCACTACATTTTAAGTGCTTGTCGATCTTGTCTTCCCAGTACCCAGCACCATTGTTGTCATGTTGTAGGCAATGAGATGCTCGTTGGATGACTAAGTATGCATAAAACCTCCCAAGTTAATTATCTTAAAAAAAGATTTACTTGATTTTATAAGTGCTAGTATTTTTAAAGAGAGTTATTGTTACATTATCATCAATATCAATATAATGTTATTGGTGTAATTATATTTTTATAATTAATGTTTATAAATTCATCTATTGATGCTTTTTATTTTCTTCAGTATAATTCTCCTATATTTAGGAAGGTGATGCCTTGATTATGGATTTCTGGGTCAAGCAGCCAGGCCACCATAGGACAGGTAGACTCAGAAAATTAATATACTTTTCTGTTCAAGGGTTCTTTTATAAAAATGAAACCAAATATTTTATTAACAGTTAAGCTTAGTATTAATGATTTTGTACCTCTCCCATATACACACAAAGTACAATTCAGTGCTGTTCTTGCTAACGTTTTGTTGCTATACCGTTTTAAGTAACATAACCCTGGTTAGCTCTAGCCCTACTTAGAAAGTTAATTTTAATCTATCTAAATTTCCTCCTTAGATGTTTCTGTAGTATATAGGTGGTCCTGTATTCCCAGGTTTATGCAGTGAGTTAATGAAACAGAAAGAGCCCTGTGTCATATTTAGAACATGTGGGACTGGTCTTTCTCTAACTATGTTATTAACTTGATTAGATCTGGTTCTCCCTCTACCGTAGTTTCTTCAAATGGAATGTATTCTCAGGTTCCCACTCAAGTTCTGATGTTCTGTGAATCAGGTAAGATGTTCTCTGAAGTTCTTGCCTTCTCCAAAATTCCAACTTTCTGCTTTTGCTCTCATCTTTAGTGAAAAACTTCTCCCCCTGGACATTTCCTGACAACATACTGTTATTTTGTGTCTGTAAAACATTCCTAAATTTAATTTTCCCTATTTATGTGCAAAAATAGACTTTGTTAGAAGCGAATATCTTCATATGTTTCTTATTTTCAATAATGTGGGTTTTTTCTTCATCTGATGATGTTTTCATCTTTGTTTTTGCATAAAATTCTTTTTAAGCATTTATTTTCTTATTTGGCATTTGGTTCATGCCAATAGTTACCAATTTTGGTCACACCTAGAAATAACTGAGAAATTTTCTAAAATATTGGTGGTGAGGCCTCATTTAAAACCAATTCCTTTTGAAAGAATTAATAAGATTGATAAACCCCTGGCCAGACTTATCAAAAAGAAAGAGAAAGGACCCAAATAAAAAAAAAATCATCAATGAAAGAGGAGAGATCACAACCAACACCAAAGAAATACAAACAATTACAAAAATATATTATGAGCAACTATACGCCAGCAAAGTTGACAATCTAGAAGAAATGGATGCATTCCTAGAGACATATAAACTACCAAATCAGAACCAGGAAGAAATAGAAAACCTGAACAGACCCATAACCAGTAAGGAGATTGAAGCAGTCATCAAAAATCTCCCAACAAACAAGAGCTCAGGGCCAAATGGCTTCCCAGGGGAATTCTACCAAACATTTAAAGAAGAATAAATACCTAGTCTCCTGAAACAGTTCCAAATAATAGAAATGGAAGGAAAACTTCCAAACTCATTTTATGAGGCCAGCATTACCTTGATCCCAAAACCACAAAAACACCCCCATCAAAGAGGAGAATTACAGACCAATATCCTTGATGAACACAGATGAAAAAATTCTCATCAAAATACTAGCCAATAGGATCCAACAGTACATTAAAAGGATTATTCACCATGACCAAATGGGATTTATTCCTGGGCTCCAAGGATGGTTCAACATCTGCAAATCAATCAATGTGATACAATACATTAGCAAAAGAAAGAACAAGAACCATATGATATTCTCAATAGATGCTGAAAAAGCATTTGACAAAGTACAGCATCCTTTCTTGATTAAAACTCTTCAAAGTGTAGGGATAGAGA
The DNA here is from genome assembly GCF_030435805.1 of Mustela lutreola. Lineage (NCBI taxonomy): Eukaryota > Metazoa > Chordata > Mammalia > Carnivora > Mustelidae > Mustela > Mustela lutreola. The sequence goes on along the minus strand of NC_081297.1, from coordinate 79,623,829 downwards.
GTACATACCTCAACAAATAATCCTAAAATTTATATGGAACCAGAAAAGACTCCAAACAGCCAGAATAATGTTGAAAAGGAAAGCCAAAGTTGGTGACATCATAATTCCAGACTTCAAGCTCTAATACAAAGCTGTCATCATCAAGACAGTATGGTACTGGCACAAAAACAGACACATAGATCAATGGAACCGAATAGAGAGCCCAGAAATAGACCCGCAGCTCTATGGTCAACTAATCTTTGACAAAGCAGGAAAGAAAGTCCAATGGAAAAAATACAGTCTCTTCAACAAATGGTGTTGGGAAAATTGGACAGCCACATGCAGAAAAATGAAACTGGACCTTTTTTCCTTATACCACACACGAAAATAGACTCAAAATGGATGAAGGACCTCAATGTGAGAAATGAATCCATCAAAATCCTTGAGGAGAACACAGGCAGCAACCTCTTTGACCTCAGCTTCAGCCACTTCTTCCCAGAAGTATCACCAAAGGCAAGGGAAGCAAGGACAAAAATTAACTACTGGAACTTCATCAAGATCAAAAGCTTTTGCACAGCAAAGGAAACAGTCAACAAAACCAAAAGACAACTGACAGAGTGGGAGAAGATATTTGTAAACGACATATCAGATAAAGGGGTAGTATCCAAAATCTATAAAGAACTTATCAAACTCAACACCCAAAGAACAAATAATCCAATCGAGACATGGGCAGAGGACATGAACAGACATTTCTGCAAAGAAGACATCCAGATAGCCAACAGACACATAAAAAAGTGTTCCACATCACTCGGCATCAGGGAAATACAAATCAAAACCACAATGAGATACCACCTCACACCAGTCAGAATGACTAAAATTAACACATCAGGAAATGACAGATGCTGGCGAGGATGCAGAGAAAGGGAAACCCTCCTACACTGTTGGTAGGAATGCAAGCTGGTACAGCCACTGTGGAAAACAACATGGAGATTCCTCAAAAATTTGAAAATAGAGCTACCCTATGACTCAGTAATCACACTACTGGGTATTTACCCTAAAGATACAAATGTAGTGATCTTAAGGGGCATGCACACCTGAATGTTTATAGCAGCAATGTCCACAATAGTCAAACTATGGAAAGAACCTAGATGTCCATCAACAGATAATTGGATAAAGAAGATGTGCTGTATATATTCCCTCATATATATATATGATGGAATACTATGCAGCCATCAAAAGAAATGAAATCTTGCCATTTACAATGATGTGGATGGAACTAGAGGGTATTATGCTCAGCAAAATAAGTGAATCAGAGAAAGACAGCTTTCTTTTTTTTTTTAATATAATTTTTTATTTTTTATAAACATGTATTTTTATCCCCAGTGGTACAGGTCTGTGAATCACCAGGTTTACACACTTCACAGCACTCACCAAAGCACATACCCTCCCCAATGTCCATAATACCACCCCCTTCTCCCAAACCCCCTCCCCCCAGCAACCCTCAGTTTGTTTTGTGAGATTAAGAGTCACTTATGGTTTGTCTCCCTCCCAATCCCATCTTCCTTCATTTATTCTTGTCGTACCCACTTAAGCCCCCATGTTGCAACACCACTTCCTCATATCAGGGAGATCATATGATAGTTGTCTTTCTCCGCCTGACTTATTTCGCTAAGCATGATACGCTCTAGTTCCATCCATGTTGTCGCAAATGGCAAGATTTCATTTCTTTTGATGGCTGCATAGTATTCCATTGTGTATATATACCACATCTTCTTGATCCATTCATCTGTTGATGGACATCTAGGTTCTTTCCATAGTTTGGCTATTGTGGACATTGCTGCTATAAACATTCGAGTACACGTGCCCCTTTGGATCACTACGTTTGTATCTTTAGGGTAAATACCCAATAGTGCAATTGCTGGGTCATAGGGCAGTTCTATTTTCAACATTTTGAGGAACCTCCATGCTGTTTTCCAGAGAGGTTGCACCAGCTTGCATTCCCACCAACAGTGTAGGAGGGTTCCCCTTTCTCCGCATCCTCGCCAGCATCTGTCATTTCCTGACTTGTTGATTTTAGCCATTCTGACTGGTGTGAGGTGATATCGCATTGTGGTTTTGATTTGTATTTCCCTGATGCCGAGTGATATGGAGCACTTTTTCATGTGTCTGTTGGCCATCTGGATGTCTTCTTTGCAGAAATGTCTGTTCATGTCCTCTGCCCATTTCTTGATTGGGTTATTTGTTCTTTGGGTGTTGAGTTTGCTAAGCTCGTTATAGATTCTGGACACTAGTCCTTTATCTGATATGTCATTTGCAAATATCTTCTCCCACTCTGTCAGTTGTCTTTTGATTTTGTTCACTGTTTCCTTTGCTGTGCAAAAGCTTTTGATCTTGATGAGATCCCAATAGTTCATTTTTGCCCTTGCTTCCCTTGCCTTTGGCGTTGTTCCTAGGAAGATGTTGCTGTGGCTGAGGTCGAAGAGGTTGCTGCCTGTGTTCTCCTCAAGGATTTTGATGGATTCCTTTCGCACATTGAGGTCCTTCATCCATTTTGAGTCTATTTTCGTGTGTGGTGTAAGGAAATGGTCCAATTTCATTTTTCTGCATGTGGCTGTCCAATTTTCCCAGCACCATTTATTGAAGAGGCTGTCTTTTTTCCATTGGACATTCTTTCCTGCTTTGTCGAAGATTAGTTGACCATAGAGTTGAGAGTCTATTTCTGGGCTCTCTATTCTGTTCCATTGATCTATGTGTCTGTTTTCGTGCCAGTACCATGCTGTCTTGATGATGACAGCTTTGTAATAGAGCTTGAAGTCCGGGATTGTGATGCCACCAACATTGGCTTTCTTTTTCAATATCCCTTTAGCTATTCGAGGTCTTTTCTGGTTCCATATAAATTTTAGAATTATTTGTTCCATTTCTTTGAAAAAGATGGATGGTACTTTGATAGGAATTGCATTAAATGTGTAGATTGCTTTAGGTAGCATAGACATTTTCACAATATTTATTCTTCCAATCCAGGAGCATGGAACATTTTTCCATTTCTTTGTGTCTTCCTCAATTTCTTTCATGAGTACTTTATAGTTTTCTGAGTATAGATTCTGTGTCTCTTTGGTTAGGTTTATTCCTAGGTATCTTATGGTTTTGGGTGCAATTGTAAATGGGATTGACTCCTTAATTTCCCTTTCTTCTGTCTTGCTGTTGGTGTAGAGAAATGCAACTGATTTCTGTGCATTCATTTTATATCCTGACACTTTACTGAATTCCTGTATAAGTTCTAGCAGTTTTGGAGTGGAGTCTTTTGGGTTTTCCACATATAGTATCATATCATCAGCGAAGAGTGATAATTTGACTTCTTCCTTGCCGATTTGGATGCCTTTAATTTCCTTTTGTTGTCTGATTGCTGAGGCTAGGACCTCTAGTACTATGTTGAATAGCAGTGGTGATAATGGACATCCCTGCCGTGTTCCTGACCTTAGCGGAAAAGCTTTCAGTTTTTCTCCATTGAGAATGATATTTGCGGTGGGTTTTTCATAGATGGCTTTGATGATATTGAGGTATGTGCCCTCTATCCCTACACTTTGAAGAGTTTTGATCAGGAAGGGATGTTGTACTTTGTCAAATGCTTTTTCAGCATCTATTGAGAGTATCATATGGTTCTTGTTCTTACTTTTATTGATGTGTTGTATCACATTGACTGATTTGCGGATGTTGAACCAACCTTGCAGCCCTGGAATAAATCCCACTTGGTCGTGGTGAATAATCCTTTTAATGTACTGCTGAATCCTATTGGCTAGTATTTTGTTGAGTATTTTCGCATCTGTGTTCATCAAGGATATCGGTCTATAGCTCTCTTTTTTGGTGGGATCCTTGTCTGGTTTTGGGATCAAGGTGATGCTGGCCTCATAAAATGAGTTTGGAAGTTTTCCTTCCATTTCTATTTTTTGGAACAGTTTTAGGAGAATAGGAATTAGTTCTTCTTTAAATGTTTGGTAGAATTCCCCCGGGAAGCCGTCTGGCCCTGGGCTTTTGTTTGTTTGGAGATTTTTAATGACTGTTTCAATCTCCTTACTGGTTATGGGTCTGTTCAGGCTTTCTATTTCTTCCTGGTTCAGTTGTGGTAGTTTATATGTTTCTAGGAATGCATCCATTTCTTCCAGATTGTCAAATTTATTGCCGTAGAGTTGCTCATAGTATGTTCTTATAATACTTTGTATTTCTTTGGTGTTAGTTGTGATCTCTCCTCTTTCATTCATGATTTTATTTATTTGGGCCCTTTCTCTTTTCATTTTGATAAGTCGGGCCAGGGGTTTATCAATTTTATTAATTCTTTCAAAGAACCAGCTCCTACTTTCGTTGATTTGTTCGATTGTTTTTTTGGTTTCTATTTCATTGATTTCTGCTCTGATCTTTATGATTTCTCTTCTCCTGCTAGGCTTAGGGTTTCTTTCTTGTTCTTTCTCCAGCTCCTTTAGGTGTAGGGTTAGATTGTGTACCTGAGACCTTTCTTGTTTCTTGAGAAAGGCTTGTACCGCTATATATTTTCCTCTCAGGACTGCCTTTGTTGTGTCCCACAGATTTTGAACCGTTGTATTTTCATTATCATTTGTTTCCATGATTTTTTTCAATTCTTCTTTAATTTCCCGGTTGACCCATTCATTCTTTAGAAGGATGCTGTTTAGTCTCCATGTATTTTGGTTCTTTTCAAACTTCTTTTTGTGGTTGAGTTCTATCTTTAGAGCATTGTGGTCTGAAAATATGCAGGGAATGATCCCAATCTTTTGATACCGGTTGAGTCCTGATTTAGGACCGAGGATGTGATCTATTCTGGAGAATGTTCCATGTGCACTAGAGAAGAATGTGTATTCTGTTGCTTTGGGATGAAATGTTCTGAATATATCTGTGATGTCCATCTGGTCCAGTGTGTCATTTATGGCCTTTATTTCCTTGCTGATCTTTTGCTTGGATGATCTGTCCATTTCAGTGAGGGGAGTGTTAAAGTCCCCTACTATTATTGTATGATTGTTGATGTGTTTCTTTGATTTTGTTATTAATTGGTTTATATAGTTGGCTGCTCCCACGTTGGGGGCATAGATATTTAAAATTGTTAAATCTTCTTGTTGGACAGACCCTTTGAGTATGATATAGTGTCCTTCCTCATCTCTTATTATAGTCTTTGGCTTAAAATCTAATTGATCTGATATAAGGATTGCCACTCCTCCTTTCTTCTGATGTCCATTAGCATGGTAAATTCTTTTCCACCCCCTCACTTTAAATCTGGAGGTGTCTTCGGGCTTAAAATGAATTTCTTGGAGGCAACATATAGATGGATTTTGTTTTTTTATCCATTCTGATACCCTGTGTCTTTTGACAGGGGCATTTAGCCCATTAACATTCAAGGTAACTATTGAGAGATATGAATTTATTGCCATTGTTTTGCCTGTAAGGTGACTGTTACTGTATATGGTCTCTGTTCCTTTCTGATCTACCACTTGTAGGCTCTCTCTTTGCTTAGAGGACCCCTTTCAAGATTTCCTGTAGAGCTGGTTTGGTGTTTGCAAATTCTTTCAGTTGTTGTTTGTCCTGGAAGCTTTTAATCTCTCCTTCTATTTTCAATGATAGCCTAGCTGGATATAGTATTCTGGGCTGCATGTTTTTCTCATTTAGTGCTCTGAAAATATCATGCCAGCTCTTTCTGGCCTGCCAGGTCTCTGTGGATAAGTCAGCTGCCAATCTAATATTTTTACCATTGTAATGTTACAGACTTCTTTTCCCGGACTGCTTTCAGGATTTTCTCTTTGTCACTGAGACTTGTAAATTTTACTATTAGGTGACGGGGTGTGGGCCTATTCTTATTGATTTTGTGAGGCATTCTCTGAACCTCCTGAATTTTGATGCTCGTTCCCTTTGCCATATTGGGGAAATTCTCCCCAATAATTCTCTCTAGTATACCTTCTGCTCCCCTCTCTCTTTCTTCTTCTTCTGGAATCCCAATTATTCTAATGTTGTTTTGTCTTATGGTGTCACTTATCTCTCGAATTCTCCCCTCGTGGTCCAGTAGCTGTTTGTCCCTCTTTTGCTCAGCTTCTTTATTCTCTGTCATTTGGTCTTCTATATCACTAATTCTTTCTTCTGCCTCATTTATCCTAGCAGTGAGAGCCTCCATTTTTGATTGCACCTCATTAATAGCTTTTTTTATTTCAACTTGGTTAGATTTTAGTTCTTTTATTTCTCCAGAAAGGGCTTTTATATCTCTCGAGAGGGTTTCTCTAATATCTTCCATGCCTTTTTCGAGCCCGGCTAGAACCTTGAGAATTGTCATTCTGAACTCTAGATCTGACATATCACCAATGTCTGTATTGATTAGGTCCCTAGCCTTCGGTACTGCCTCTTGTTCTTTTTTTTTGAGTTGAATTTTTCCGTCTTGTCATTTTGTCCTGAGAAGAGTATATGAAGGGGCAAGTAAAATACTAAAAGGGTGGCAACAACCCCAGGAAAATATGCTTTAACCAAATTAGAAGAGATCCCAAATCGTGAGGGGGGAGAAAGGGGATAAAAAGAGGTTCAAAAAGGAAGAAAGAAAAGAAAAAAAAAAAGAAAAAAGAAAAAAAAAGAAAAGAATTTAAAAGAAAACACCTAAGAAAAATATAAAAAAGAAAAGATATATATATTAGATAAACTAGTAAAAAATCGTTAAAAAGGAAAAAGGTAACAGTTAAAAAAAATTTACCCAAAGGCGAGAAAAAAAACCAAAAAATCAAAAAGAAAAAAATTAAATTAACCGCAAGATTAAAAAAAAATCACTGGGAAAAAGCCATGAGTTCCGTGCTTTGCTTTCTCCTCCTCTAGAATTCTGCTGCTCTCCTTGGTATTGAAACCGCACTCTTTGGTAGGTGAACTTGGTCTCGGCTGGATTTCTTGTTGATCTTCTGGGGGAGGGGCTTATTGTAGTGATTCTCAAGTGTCTTTGTCCCAGGCGGAATTGCACCGCCCTTACCCGGGGCCGGGGTGTGTAATCCGCTTGGGTTTGCTTTCAGGAGCTTTTGTTCCCTGAGCGCTTTCCGTAGAGCTCTGGAGGACGGGAATACAAATGGCGGCCTCCTGGTCTCCGGTCCTGGAGGAGCCGAGAGCTCAGGGCCGCACTCCTCAGTGCGCGCTCAGAGAACCGCGCCCAGTTACTCCCAGACGGGAGTAACTGACCTCCGGCCGCGCTCCGAGCTCACCGAACCTGCGACCGGTTCAAGGTCACCCCGAGCTGCGAGCTTACTGTTGGCTCTGTCTCTGTAGCCGGCTTTCCCGTTCCAATACCCGCAAGCTCTGCGACACTTCTGTGACCCTGCGGGATCTGAGGCCGCGCTGACCCCGCGTGGGCTTCGCCCCGGGTAGCCTCTGGAGCGATGTCCCTCAGCGGAACAGACTTTTAAAAATCCTGATTTTGTGCGCGGTTGCTCCGCCGCTTGCTGGGAGCCAGCCCCTCCCCCCGGGGTCTATCTTCCCGTCGCTTTGGATTCACTTCTCCGTCGGTCCTACCTTTCAGAAAGTGGTTGTTTTTCTGTTTCCAGAATTGCTGTTCTTCTTCTCTTCGATCTCCGATGGATTTTCAGGTGTTTGCAATCTTTAGATAAGCTATCTAGCTGATCTCCGGCTAGCTGAAGTAGTCTCAGCCAGCTACTTCTCCGCCATCTTGACTCCTCCCTCAGAAAGACAGCTTTCATATGATTTCCCTAATATGAGGAATTTGAGAGGCAGGGCAGAGGGTTGTGGGGGGGTAGGGAAGGAAAAAATGAAACAAGATGGGATCGGGAGGGAGACAATCCATAAGAGACTCTAAATCTCACAAAACAAACTGAGGGTTGCTGGGGGATGGGGGAGGTAGGGATAGGGTAGCTGGGTTATGTACATTGGGGAGGGTATGTGTTGTGGTAAGTGCTGTGAAATGTGTAAGACTGATGATTCACAGACCTGTACCCCTGGGGCAAATAATGCATTATATATTAATAAAAATAATTTTTAAAAAATTCTTTAAAACTAGAGGAGAGACCAGGATGTGAGTATATTTTAGTCTCCTTAGAAACTCACAGGACTACTTATCAACTGTTTCCTACATATATATTGTTTTTCTAATGGCTCTAGCTAAAAGTACAGAGTTTAAGCCATAGGTTTAAAAGACATGTCTAAGGGGAGAACAGAGATTTTGAATAGTTCATCCACAGTGTAATCTCATAAAAAGCAACTGTGATAAGTATGTGAGAAAGGGGTTATCAAAACTTTTCTGAGGATAAATAGAAATAATATGTTACTGGCTGGAATAACTAAAAGATGAGGCAGAACCAATCAAAGGTACAAATGGGTTGTGTCATATTATTAAATTCAAAGCAAGACCTTTGGTGGCATTTGGAGTAAGTACAATGCATCAATCCTGGACCTAATCTAAATGAAGGTGACATATTCAAAGTGGTTGTAGGAAACATGAGTTTCCTTAGGAGCATCATTGGTTGGGAATCTGGTAAGAAGGAATATAGTGATACCCAGATCCTCAGCTAAGGTTGCCTCCCAAGGATTAGTAACTTAATCAGTCTGTATCCTACCTTTCAATAACCTAAGAAAGAATTTAAGTATATACTCTTTTAATGCTTTGCCATGAACTGCCTTTAGAATAAGAATGCTTATTTTTCCTTTTAAGACAGTTTTAAAGACCTAAAGGACCACGGACTATTTAGCCAAATGGCATTTTTATATTGGAAAATCTAGATATTCTTTTGGAAAGTTTGGCTCGAGTGTCATTTGTACTTTGAGAGAACACCCTTGTGAAATATATAGCACGGCTAAGTAAGCGTGACTCTAAATTCAGATCAATATGTGACGGTGATAGAAAATGCAGAGCATACCTAATCCAGCTAACTATGCCCCTGACAAATGCAGTGTGAGCACGGTGTCATTGGTGCCTTTCCTTTCTTTATTTGCATTATCCATCAGGACAGCCCATGAGGGAATGCCTGGGAACCACGGAGTTCTCTGTAATAAGCCACAACACTAATGAGGCATAACAAATTTAGCAAGTATCATGTATAATCTTGATCTTTCATTGACACTATTACCCACATAGATTGCAGGTTGCGATTTGTTATCTGTCTAATGCAGATGAGCTGGGAGGGTGCAGCTGAGTTACTCCTTCCTTGGTTAAATAATTTTTAACAAATTATCATCCCCCAAGACAAAAACTCAATAGTCCTGGCCTCTGCTTTTACTGCTGCTGCCTCTCAGCAGGGTTGGCTGGCTGTTTTTGCAGAAGGTCAGCCAGATTTTGTCTTTCTCACAGTTTCGGTTTCCTCCTGGGAGAGAGGGTCTAATATATTTCTGTAACACACCAACTGAACCCAAGATAAACAAGTGCCCAGAGAAACATGGCCCTAGTATATGCCTCTCTCTAGTTCAACGATTTAGAAATCAGATGTCTGCAGTGATCCTTGTCTGTAGGAATTGTTGAGCCTCAGCCAAGAGAAGGAGGTTGTGGAGAGGCCATGTATAGGCTACTTTCAGTTGAAACTAGTAATAATAACTTACAAGGAATCCCTGAATATTACTATTTCATAGATCCTTTTAAACAGTTAAATTCATTATCCTTCAAATGACCTCTTGGGAGGAGCCACATGCTAATTCCATTTTATAGATAAATGCATTTTCTACAGAGAGATGCTGTTATAGTAGTAAAAGGAAAATGTGTATACCCTGACGTTTAACTCTGAATTTTTCTGAAAAGGGGGAAACAATCATAAGTATATGTACATATGAAATGTCCTCAAAAATATTTTAGAGGATCATGAAAATGTGCAAGTTCCCTTATTTCTCTTATTCTTTCTATTCTAATTAAAGTTTCTAAAATGAATTTTACATTTATCTCTACTAAATTCTTATTTGCAAAAAAAAAATCTGCACTAGCTGAAGTATTTCATATAAATTTAGATGCAGAAATGACAAAATTGTAACTCATATTTTCATTCCCTCCAAATCCTAAATTTTTAAAATCTAAAAGGGAAAGTAGGTACTTCATTTAATCACACATGAATTGTAGTTGATAACATCAAATTAAACAAACTGAAAGGGATTTGACTAAGAATGGTACCAAAGGGAAGAAATGGAGAGTAGTAATCACATGAGTTATAATTAAGCATTTATGAAGTTTCTCTTAACAGACAGTGGCCGTATACTTAGGAAAAAATATCTATGATTCAGAACCTATGCCACCCTTCCTCTATCAAGTACTTGATTAGGCTGTTCCAGTGAAAATTATTATTTGGGAGTTCTGGATGTTTAGGGTGGGGAGGGAGGAAGAGCAGACAGGGCAGAGGTTTAAAGATAGACTGTTGTCTCCATCCCAGTTTTACCTGGTAGGAGGTTCCAGGTTCATAGGCTAAAATGTCACTTTCATCATGTTACTGAATGTATATAATTTCCATGGATTTTTTTCTGCCTAAGACATCCTTGATATTACTTTAACATTTATATCTACTTTACAGCCTCTCTTTATGTTTATTTATTTCTTTTTAATATTATGAGAATTTGTATGCAGTAGCATTTGGGATTGCAAGTCTTATGCTCTCCTTGCTTAATGAGAGAAATAGCAAAATATGTTGAAAACTAGCATTTATTAATGTTTAGTCTATGTTTAAGATTAATTACTAAATTATATATTACTAAATTAGTATGCCAAATTTTCCATGATTCTCTAATGCAAACTTGTAATCATTTAATTGATTTTTAAGGTAAGGTGTTTGTCAGGTAGAACCTTACATGTTACCCAAAGTCCGCTGAACAACAGTGTTGAGAACAACCCTTAGGTTCCATGTTTAGAAGGTAAGGATGCTTTGGTTTTTAAGGTCAAAATTATTCTGAAATGATATCAAGTTTAGTTTCATTGCAAAAGCATAAAGAGAGAAACCTTAAAAGCTGCCTTTAGTGTTTTCAGATAAGTTGGTTGAATGGTGTTACTTTTGCAGAAATAGACTCCAGTGGTGTCTAACTGCCTCTGTCTCCCAACCAGCTCCATCCCACGTGCAAGACTCATTATCCTTCAGCCAACAGACTGGCAAGTCCTTGTTGGAGCCTGCTATGTGCAAAGGTTGGGAAGAGGGACTAGTAAATTCAGAAAGCAAGATAAATTGTTTTAGAATCTAATGACAGAGGGCAGGGGTGCCTGGGTGGTGCAGCAGGTTAAGCAGCCAACTCTTAGTTTCAGCTCAGGACAGGATCTCAAGGTCATCAGATGAGATCCCCATCAGGCTCTATGCTTAACCCAGAGGCTGCTTAAGACTCTCTCTTTCCCCCGCTCTTTGTCCCTCCTACCCCTGCACATGTGCGTGCTCTCTCAAAAAATGATAAGAAATAAAATAACTTTGAGGAAATGTTGTCTTAGCCAAAAAACAAAACAAAGCAAAAATCATGCTCCGTTCCCCACCCCCACCCCCAGAATTGTATTATTCTTTGTGACAATGATGGTTTGTTAAGAAGCACTTGTGTGCCCATTACATTCTTAGGGAGAAAATGAACTAAATCAGTAAAGTCAACAAACACAAGGAGAAATCGGTAAAGTCTCAGACATTTAAGTCTAACCTTTATTTAAGGTTTATCATCTAATTCCTATTTGCTTTTATATGTCTAGTTAATGACATTTCATTGAATATTTTATCACTGAGGCGTTTTAGATAGAATAATTTTCCTGTTAGCTAAGAATGGACAAATTGAAAGATCTAATTATTTGCTTAGGTGTTAACAATATATTATTGCATTTTGACTGAGAAATATGTTTACCAATCTATGAAATAAGCTTTTTAGTTTCAAGATTTTTACATTTAAGTATACTTACTTGGGTTTTTAAAAACTGAATATTAGAAACTCAGCTAAAATAGCTTCAATAAGCATGGATTCTTTTAAAATTTCACATCCAATTGTTTATTAGAACCCTAACTATGAAGTCTTAATTAGAATCAATAGCCTTTCATATTTTTATGAATGAATGTTACTTTGTATGAAACAAAGGGCCATATACTTTAAAATGTAGCAGCCTGTTACAATTGAAGATATTAATTCTTTTGAATGGAAGTACTCTTTCTAAAAAAAATGGATTGCTTTTTGGAAACAAAATCACTTAAAGATGGATAGCTAATGTATTCTTTTTTTGAAACAGACATTAACAGAAGTAATAATAAAAATACTGTTGAGAAACAGCAATTCTCAGATTTCAGATGTGTGTTTAGTTGAAATCTTTTTTGTGATCCAAGTAGGATTTTCTGAAGAATTATCTGAAAAACGACTAAAGACTTCACTTAAAAATAGATTTGGATTTTGCTGAAATCCAGAATTTAAAAAACAAAACAAAACAACAGTTTGAACACATTGGAACCAGTGTCAGTTTATATTCTAAAAATGCATCATAATTTATTTCAGCTCAATTTCACAAGCAACCATTGAATATGTACTACTGTATGTTAGTTCAGAAGAGAGCCCACTTTAGAACTTTACAAAATGTTTTACATTCCTTTGTATTAATTGGGGAAGAGGCTATTTATTCACATCTGGGAAACAAAGAACAATAGTGATAGCATAGTCTCAATATATTCAATAGGTTTAAAAATTTATTTACTTTAAATTTACTTAACTTTATTCTAAGGCAACAAAATTCTAGTATACTTGCACAATATTGTCACTTTTTTTGTGCCCTCGCGGAGAAAACATTTGACTTGGCATTAAAAATATTGGAACCTTGACCAGATTCTTTAAGTAATTCTGTGGCTGTAAGATGGCAGGATAGATGGTCTAAGAGCTTACTAGGTTCTATGGGCCTGAGAGAACAGGATGACAAATGAGGGCTGTGTCCATGTCTGAGCATTCTGTAGTGTACTAAATTAGATTAGATCAGATTAGATTACTAGATTAAAGAGGATGCCTAGCACATTTCTAGATGATCCAAGTGCAGGGGTACCAACGTCCTACGAATATAAACCTGGGCTTGAAAGGGACAATTTTAGGTTCCAGAGGTCTGATATAATTTCCACTTATGCAGACTCATCATGTGCAGTGTGATCCATGGTAAGTCTTATATAGGAGAAATCTAATGTTACAACTCCAGCTGCCATTGGAGACTAGTGCTGATCTCTCTGTGTATCATGATGGTGCTAAGTTCTTCTTGTATCCTTTAAAGACGGAAATCTCGGTAGATTCACCCCACCATGTGTGTATATGATTTCTTCGCCACTCTGAAGTTATTGCTGTTGAAGTCAATCAAGGCAGTGGTTGTACAATGACTCTTGCTTGTATCTTTCCCTTCCCATAGGCCTCAGACAGGCCTCTTCACCTTTATAAAATTATTGGAACTGATAACATCTAGGTTTCTTTTCAACCCTAATCTGTTGTTCTCTAAATAAAAAATGCTTATTTGTGGAGGAATAGGTTGTCTTTTTTATATAGCTTAATTCAAATTTCATGATGTATCCCTCTTGAGATGAAAGTTCTAGGCTGCCATTAATTTCCAGGTCAATCTATGTATTTCACATTGTCCCTGCATGTCATGCTTTAACCTGAAGAACACAAATATCATGTCTTACTCTTTCGGATGAACCAGTGGGTTGACTTCAACTTCCTCTCCTAGTTCATGTTATTGAAGATATAGTCATCCTGTAGAAAGCATCAAGGGGGTCTTTCAAATTAGGAATACTCAACTTACTGGCACTGTTTTGGGCATAGTAGGACATTCTGGGTCTCCATGTTGCATTTACTTTCTGTGTTTTTTTCTCTACTCATTGACTGGAGATGTTGTCATAAGAAAGAGCAGAAACTGTGTCATTGTGGAAAAAGCTGAATCAGAAGAACACATAGAATCAGTGTGGGTCCAGGAGGAAAAACAGAAATCATGCTGCTTCAATTGAGAAAATTTAATAAAGGAAATTTGTTACATGAGTATTGTAAAGTTGGGAGAGTGAAAAAATGGAAAATGAAGTAACCGAGAAATCAGTACCCACTGCTAGGCTGGAGAACACAAAGGAGGAGATGATGTTACTAGAACCTGGATCATGGAAGAGGAGCCTGTGCTTTAGGCACTAGGAACCTGCAAGGGGGTGGGGGGCTGTTGGGAGCATTCTGAGCAAATGGAATGGAAAACCTTGAGAGCTAGAGTGGCAGAAGCAGTTCAGACATTTCCAGGGACCCGTAAAAGAATGGAGAAACAAGAGAGGCAGAAAATAGAAGAACAATGATTCATTTCTTCCTCTTGTTTTTGATTTTCCATGCATAGCTTCTATAGCAAAAAATGAACTAATGAAGGATCTTTGAACTACAGTTTTTAGCTCCAGAATTATCAAGCAAAATATAGAAGAGTGAGCACAAGACCATGAGCAAATAGGTAAAAATGGCCACACCTCTCAATTGCTGGTTATCATTTATCTTTTCTCTTCCCCTTTTTGGGAGAGTTTGAAGTATCCCTGAGGTAAGAGAAAATAAAAGCAAGAGTTAATAAATGTGATTATGAAAGTCTTTGCTGTGTGTTTATACATTCTGTGTCTGACTGAAGGGTGAAGATTTAAAGTGAAAGGCCAGGGCCCTTTCCTTAAGCTTATGGGTCTGACCCTGGAATAAATACTATGTGTGTTTGGCTTTGCAAAATGACTCCACAAGTTTCTGAATTTATAAATTCATCTGTCTGTGAATTGTCCACGATGTAGCTTCTGGTCTGAGGGCTAGGAAACTGTACCCAGCACTTACTAATCAAATTTATAAACAGAGAAGGCAGTTTTCTTTCTCACTTGACATTGCAGATTATATTTAACAGAAGTAAATGTTAGCTGAGCAATGATTTCACACAATTCTAAACGTATTGTAAAAACTTTTCTCCTTTATAGTCATTCTTAATAGTTAGCTTGTACTTTCTGAGTGTAATTTACTCTTTTCAGGATAGGCTCATGAAGTCTTGGATCAAAACCCATGTAGAGGGTGCCTCAGTGGCTCAGTTGATTAAGTGACTGCCTTCAGCTCAGGTCGTGATTCTGGAGTCCTGGGATCGGGTCCCACGCTGGGTTCCCAGCTCCATGGAGAGTCTGCTTCTCCCTCTGACCTCCCCTCTCCTGCTCTCTTACTCTGTCTCAAATAAATAAATAAAATCTTTAACAAAATACAACAACAAAACAACAACAACATCAAAACCATGTAGATGCTGATACAAAGTTGTAGCTTGATCCATATTACTTCAGTAGAATGAGCAGCGAAGAAATAATCCTAAAAATATGTTGATGAAATAAACTTACTTCAAAATTTGGAGAATAAAGAATATAGTCACAGGAGGCCTAGGTAATTTAATTTACCTTTCTGTGCCTGTTTCCTCATCTATAAAATGGGAATAATAATGGTACCCATCTCATTAAATTGTTCTGTACATTAAATAGTTTATGCATTTATTTATTTTTTCTTTTTGTTTAATGCATTTAAAGTGTGTATCACATATATCCTAGTCTACAAATTGGAAGTATCTCCAATGATTCAATATGATGAAATGTTGCTCAATGATGACCAAGAAGAGCAAGGTTAGATAAACCTCTGGAGCTGTTAGATTCCCCACCATTGTGGTTCCATCAACCTTACCTAGGGTTTCATAGCTTCGATATTCTGCTTTTTATTGTCTGAGATGTGCAATGACTTCTGATTCATCTAACTACTTGCCTAAATCATGTGTGAGATGGGAAACATTACCCCATTAATAAATTTGATTAGAACAATCCCCCCCACACCTTATCTTTCTTCACCTTCCCAATATAAATCTTTGTGTCCATGTCTGTGTGTGCATTCCTTCATTTTCACCCATCATAGGGCTCCTGGATTTTTGCACATGACATTTAGAATGTCGTTGTCCTTAGTTCATCTACATTCACTAAAGGCAAGACATTCCAAGGCATAATTATGCAATGGTTTCTTCAGGTTGCACATGTTTATATTTAAATAATTTATAATTAAAATAAATACCAAGCAACAACATGGGGCAAAAGAATACAAAGAGTCAAGTACATCTGGAAGGTAAGGGTTTCCTCAGATCATTTCATCCCTTTATAGGGATCAGTTTGATTTAATGTAAATACCTTCAAAAACTTACTTCTTTACTACATTTTAACCAATGGTAAAGGCCAAAATAGATACAGGGATGAAGATAGAGAAGAATG
Source organism: Mustela lutreola (assembly GCF_030435805.1). Taxonomy (NCBI): domain Eukaryota; kingdom Metazoa; phylum Chordata; class Mammalia; order Carnivora; family Mustelidae; genus Mustela; species Mustela lutreola. The sequence goes on along the minus strand of NC_081297.1, from coordinate 79,607,651 downwards.
ATATTATAATAAATGAAAGTACTTCTGGAAAAATTGTGGACATTATTTAAGTTGATTTTAATTCCTCATTTTTGTGTGTGTACGGTTGTTGAGAGTCATGTCTGTAGTTCACAGTTTCTCCATCATATAAAGTTACCACCGTGTTAGATTTTGAATGGAAATGTAAAACATTCCAGTCCAGATGAAACTGTCAGGTCATGGGGAATAATTCTACTTATGAAAATATATTCATGGAAAGGAAATTTCTGTGTGTCTCAGTGTAATAACCTCTCCAAGATCTCATTCACTTCTCGCAGCTTCTTCTGGAGCTGGCCTGGCTCTTCAGCCTCTCACTCTCTCCCTGGCTGTAACCATCAGTGGGCAAACAATTCTTACCAAGCCATTAGATTCAATTTGGTATTCCTGCTCCATGGTGACTCTGACTCAGCCCCGCTGTCTAGATTCCTGGCTTTGGTTCACTTGACCTTGAGAACCTACTTGCTCATTCCTGCCTGGAGTGACTCCTTGGCTACTAGACCTTCAACTTGTCCTGACTCACCTCTAGCTGCAAAGCCCTCAGCACACAGCCAGGTTTCCAGGCCTTGGTCTCTGACTGGTCTCGGATGGGTTTTTTTTGTTTTTTGTTTTTTGTTTAATTTTTTATTTTTTATAATCATATAATATATTTTTATCCCCGGGGGTACAGATCTGTTAATCGCCAGGTTTACACACTTCACAGCACTCACCATAGCACATACCCTCCCCAATATCCATAACCCCACCCCTCTTCTCCCAACCCCCTCCCCCCAGAAACCCTCAATTTGTTTTGTGAGATTAAGAGTCACTTAATTGGTCACTCCCAATCCCATCTTGTTTCATTTATTCTTCTCCTACCCCCTAAACCCTCCATGTTGCATCACCACTCGGTCTAGGATGTTTAACCAGCAGCCTGTCTGGCTCTGCCTTAAACTCCCGCTTGACTCTATCGGATTTCTCCAAAGATGTTTTTATTCTAGCATTCACGTTTGAAAGAGCAGGCCAAACATATTGATACAAGTGACTGGCCTTAGTGGTTAGCTGGCTGTGTAGGGACCAGAACCTGACAGGATGGTTTTGCCTGGTAACTTTGCTGAGGTCCAGGGGCAACCAAGGAACATGTTATAACAAGAAATTACACTTTTATTTTCATTTATATCTGCAGCTCAGTCTTCTTTCTAATTTCTAGTTGTTTTTTTCCCTCTATTTTTTCCTTAATTAGTTCAGCTACTTGTTTATCTCTCATATTGGTCTTTCCAAACAAGAGATTTTGCTTTTTACTTATCCTGTTTTTACTATTTCATTAATTCTAATACTGATTAATTTTATTTCCCAATTTACTTTTTTTTCTCTTCTTTTCTTTTATTATTTAGTGGCTAAGAACACAGACTTTGTAGCCAGATTGCCTAGGCCAGAACCCTGACTCCACTGAATACTAGACTTGTAACCTTGGATTAGTTATTTGAAACTCATATCTCAGTTCCCTCAACCTATAAAATAGGAATAGTGAGAAACTTAACCTCATTCAGTTGGTGTTCACCCTTATCTCTACTTCAAACTTAGACACACCACCAGAATTTGTTATTTAAAATCATTACAAAAAGGAAATATATCAGGGCACTTGGGTGGCTCAGTCAGTTAAGCATCTGCCTTTAGCTCAGGTCATGATCCCAGGGTCCTGGGATCGAGTCCTGCATCAGGCTCCCTGCTCAGCGGGGAACCTGCTTTTCCCACTGCCTGCTGTGCCCCCTGCTTGTGTTCTCTCTATCTCTCTGACAAATAAATGAATAAATAAATAAAATCTTTAAAAGTTTTTAAAAATATATATATTGCTTCTTCACAAATTTTTATAAATATGTTCATAGCTATAATTTAATTGTTACTTATAAGACTTTTTAATTTATGCATTTGCAACATTTATTTTAAGACAAGCTTCACCAGTGTGCCAGCACATTCAATGACACAGACAAAGGTTATGAAGCTTTGCCTTCCAGAATGGCAGAGAAGCAAGCTGGGAGGAACTCAGATCCTTGAATTGGCTCATAGCACACCCTCAAGCAATCTCTCTCCTCTTCACTGTTACATGGGAGAAATAAACTTCTATCTCTTTGGGCTACTACATAGTGGAATATAGCATCAAAACATATAGTCTAAGTCTAAAAGTTTACATCCATGCGAATAACTTTTCCACTCTGACAGTGAATACAGTTGGTGCTGGTGTATTATTCTTGAGTTGCATTCCTTCCTCTTGCTCTCAATAATTTTGTGGATGTTATTCTACCACCTTATAATATCCAATATTTCCAATGAGAAGCACAATGCCAGTCTGACTTTTTTTTTTCCTTTGTAAGTAATTTATTTTTTTTGTCTAGAAGCTAGTAACAATATTTTTGTAGTATTTGGATTCTAAGAATTTTACTGCTAAATATGTTTTCTCTCAAACCCTCCGGGAATGCAAAGAGCCTCCTCTGCAAATATGTGTTTCATCTTCTTGAAGATAATTTTATTTTATTATTTTTATTAACTCCTGATTCTGGTTTTTTTTTTCTTTTTCAGGGATTCAACCATTGTCATGTTATGTTTCTGAATCTATCTTCTATTTACCTTTTTTTTCCTTTGTCTTATGATTTTTAACTCTTTCTATATTTTCTTTATATTTGAGATTTATCTTGTACCTATGTGAGTCTCAGAACTGAGAATTCTCTATTTTAAGTTTACAGATCTCTTAAGTTTAAATATTTCTTTTCTCCTTTAGGAACTCTTCCTTTTGTTTTTTCCTATACTTGATTTGTTGGAAATATATAGCAGAAAAGATGGAAAACATACATGATGGAGAGACAGTTCAGCAGAGAGAGAGAAACTGTGAGAAAAGAGGCAAATGGAAATGCTAGGAATGAAAATACAACGTTAGAGATGAAAAATCCCTTCTGTTGGTAGATCAGCAGATTAGACAAAAGGAGCAAATAATCAGTGAACCAAAAGTAAGGTTAACAAAATCATCTAAACTGAAATACAATGAGAAAAAGATGTGGGGAAAAAAATAGTTCAGAGCACCCATGATCCATGGGAAATGTCATATAGTTTAACATGCATCTAATTGGAGTACCAGATATAGAAGACAGCATGAATGAGGCCGAAAAAATATGTCAAGAAATAATTGCTCAAATTTCCAAAATTAATAAAAGACAATAAATCACAGATCCAAGAATCTCAGAGAACCAAAAGAAGGAAAAATACAAAGTAAACACATAAACATCCACATCAAATTGCTAAAATTTAAAGATAAAATCTTGAAGTCTGCAAAAGGAACAAAATTGTTACTTACCGGAAAACAAGCATAAAATTGCAACTGAATTGTCTTCAAAGACAATAAAGTCAGAAAACAATGGAAAGAGTGTTTTAAATGGCTGGCACACACACATACATACTACAACAAAACCAAAAAACAGCACATCACCTAGAATTCTATCCTTTAAAATATCCTTTAATAAAGAAGAAATAATTACATTTCTGACAGGTAAAAGCTGACTGAATTTATCTCCAGCAAATCTACATTATAGTAAATGAATAAAAAGCTTTCTATCTAGAAAGAATATAATATCAGATAGAAACTTGGTTCTAAAGAAAGGAATCCAAAAACTTAGAAAAATTTGATAAGCCAGGAAATAGAAAATATCTTTTAAAAAATTATCCCTGCTTTTACACATGTATATAATTAAATGTCCTTTAAAAACTATTGGTTGTTAAAGTAAAAATAACTTGAGCGTGAATTTTTTAGTAAACACAGAATTAAAATATGTGACAACAAGAAGGCAAAGAATGGAGTATGGAAGCATAGTAATTGTGTATATACATTTTTGTAAAGTTCTCATCTTTTGTGACATACTATTTTTGAGTGTAGAATATGATGTTAAAGATACATATCCTAATATTAAAAATGGTTAAGTATTATAATGTATAAATTGACAACTAAAAGAAAACAAAGAAGCGTAACAGAATCCTTCAGAAGATCTAACATGAATGCTAAAGATTATATTTATTCACTCCTAATACAAAAAGACAGATAAGGAGGAAAAGAGGAACAAGGTACAGAAAGTATAAGTAAAAATAAATGTTAAAATAGTAGACTTAAATAGGGATATAGTAATAATTACGGCAAATGTAAATGAACTACAACATTAGGTTTACAGACACCTGACCAAAAAATACATGAAATGACTAATAAGCACATAAAAACACACTCAAAATCATTACTCATCAGGAAAATGCAAATTAAATACACCATAAAATACTCCTTATACACCTACCAGCATGGCAAATTATCAAATCAAAAAGAGTAAAAACTCACTTCTCATACATTAGTAGTAGAACTGAAATGATACCAACATTTTGGAAAACTGTCAGTTTTTTAAAACGTTAAACATTTATCTACCCTATGATCCAGCAATTTCACACCTAGGTATTGATTCATGTGAACTAAAACATTTGTCCACAAGAAGTTCTGTACAAAAGAAGTTCATATTATGTACATTAAAGCTCATACCTAATCATGGTCCAAACCATAAAGAAACAGTCTGGATTTACATCAATGAAAGAATAGATAAATGAACTGACTTGTCTATACACTGAAATACTACTAGTAATAAGAAGAAATAATCTCCTGGAATATATAAAAACATGGAGAAAACTCAGAAATATTATGCTCAGTGATATAAAGCAAACATTAAAATGTATCCTGCATTATTGCATTTATATGAAATTCTAGAGTAGACAAACTAATTTGTGGTGATAAAATCACACAGTAGTGGACTTTTCAGGACAGAGGTAAGAATTGATCCAAAGGGACATAAGAGAGCCACCTTGGGTTATAGAAATGTTTTGTAAATTGATACACATTTATGAAAATGAATTATATACTTAAGATCTGAGTACCTCTAAGTGTTGCTGGAGAAACACCAAAAAAAGAGAAAAGAGCAGATCCCCCCAAATCCCAAAATATTGTTTTCTTTTTTTTATAAACAAACCAATAAAAAGAGGTAACTACTAGATGTTAAAGACTGAAATTACTGGTATGGTGGGTAGCACTTATTTTGATATAATGCATAGTTGCGAATGTAACACTTCAGCTGAATCATGTAGAATGGCAAGAAGTAATAAATGGACTCTGTTAGATGACGAACATTCTAAGCAGAGGCCCTAAAGCGCATGGGGTATTTTTTAAAAAACTAGAAAGACATCAGTGTATCAGCAACATAGTAAGTTAAAGAGAGAGTGGTATGAGATTATGGAGACCTAGGCAGGTATCAGATCAATAGGTCCTTTCTGGCTTTGATAGGGGTGTAGATTTTAATCAACATGGCCAACACTTCTGCTTCAGATGAAATGATAGGAATCAAAAGTATTTTTTCACTTTAAATAACTAGGTAGCCAGGCAACATAAATGAAACAATAGTTTTCAAACTTGGCTAATAGGAGTATAGGCCTACACTTCCTGAAAAAGTGAGAGAAAAAAAAGTGAGCCCCATGATTTTCCCAGCTTATTGCTTACAAGCCATTTCCAGTGCAAGACATGGAAACTAAAATAGATCTATCAGTTTTATCAAGCAAAAGAGATGGAAATTAGAGTTTAGGGAGGTAAAAATTGGTGGATTATTTTTTTATTTTTTTTGCAAAGAATACAAAAAAGAGGAGACTATACTAAGAGAAATCACCATAGATTGGAAGAGAGATAGTCCTTGAGATCTCTGGAACTGTGCTAGTCTCTACATGATGACGGGAAACTGTCTTAGACCAAGAGAAGAATCACCAAAAAATGATAAACCAAACAACTGCCAGAACTCATGCAGGTTGGGGAAAACAACAACAACAAACAATAAACTCATTAAAACATAACATTAAGCACAATGATTATTATTAATTTAATAATTATTAATAATTATATTATATGATTTATTTATATATTTAACATTATAGATAAATAAATATAATATAATAATAAAAATAATAAAATATATTTAAAATATTGTGCTAAATGGAAATAAAACCACAACATATTAAAGTCCCTTTATGCAGCATAGAAGAGATTTCATGGTAAGTGCTTACATTTAAAAATTAATTAGATAAGCTGGAAACAAGAAAGAAATAAACACAAACTAAGCAGAATTAAGAAAATAACATGGATTATAATAGAAGACAAAGAGATATACAATAGAAAAACAATAAAGAAACTCAAATAAGCCAGTTTTTAATAAAATCGATAAGACTGATGAACCTTCCCCTGGGGATAAAAATATATGTTTATAAAAAATAAAAAATTAAAAAAAAAAAAGACTGATGAACCTTTAGCCATATGTTCAGGAAAAGAAGGGTAAAGACATAAATCACCGGGGGCGCCTTCAGCTCAGGATCCTGAGGTTGAGCCCTGCATGGGGTTCTCTGCTCAGCAGGGAGCCTGCTTCTCTCTCTCTCTGCCTGTCTCTCTGCCTACTTGTGATCTCTCTCTTTCTGTCAAATAAATAAATATAATCTTTAAAAAAAAAAAGACATAAATTACCAGTAACAAAAATGAAAGGGGGACATCACTACAGGACCTATAGCAACTACAAGATAATAAGAGAACATTATGAATAACATTATGTCATTAAGTTAGGCAACTAAGGGTAGACACCTTTAAAGCCACAACTATCAAAGCTCACTCAAGAAGAAATAGATCACCTGAATAGATCTACACCTATTGAATTTATAATTATAAATCTCATAAAAAATACAGGTTCAGATGACTTCACCAGTAAATTCTATTAAATGGTTAAGGAAGCAGTAATGCAAATTATATGTAAACACTTTCAAGAAAAAAAGGAGCAGGGATCACTTCCCAGCACATTTTATGATGCCAGAATTACCCTTATAAAATAACCAGGGAAAAAAGTCACAACAGAATAAAACTATGGAACAATAGCCCTTTTTGACACAAACACAAATATCTGTAACACAACTTTACACAATGAAATGTAGCAAAGTGTATTGAAGGATGATACAGTATGATCAAGTTGGTTTATCTTCAGAACGCAAGGTTGATTTAACAACTGGAAACAGTGGAAATAGTTCACCTATTAGCAAACTAAAATAAAACAAAAGTATATAAAAAAACAAAACCCCATAATTATCTCAATACATGCAGAAAATGCATTAGGCAAAATACAGCATCCATTCATGTTAGAAATGTTCAGCATACTAGAAATAGAAGAGAACTTCCTTGACCTGATAAAGGGCATTTAAGGAAAACCAACTATCATCCTACTTTATTAGGAAGAATTAAATATTATCTCTTTAAGGTTGGGGAAAAAAGGGAAGAAAAATCATTTTCCATTTGGAGAGAGTGGATAAGAGAAAAAAGCTTTATTTTTGAACCCACTAAGTCCTGGCACAATTATATTTAACAGTTTATGTTTTAAGCTCAATTCTCTCCTCCTTCATTTTCTAAAAGAAAGCTAGAAGAAGTTAAGAAACACCTTCCCCATTCTGCCTGGAAATCTCTTTAGCTAACTCACCCAGTTTACCAGATTATTGCAAACAACAGTATTGGTAAAACTTCTGCCACTACATGACAGTGTCTCATTTCCTTCAGATTCCAAAAACTTTTTCCTCACTACTCTTTAACCCCTCACCAACAACCTCCTCAAAACCCTTCTAGCATCTGCACATAGTTCAGTCCCAAGGCCAATGTCACACATTTCAGTTCTTGTGGCAGTAGCACTCCAGTATCAGTTACCAAAATCTTTTTAGTTATCTACTGCTGTGTAACAAACTCCCCTAAACTCGGTGTGTGAAACAAATCACTCATCATCATTATAATCATCATCATCATCACTTCATGGCTGTGGGGTTAACTGAACTCAACTAGGTAGGTCTTAACCAGGGTCTCGTGTCAATTTCAGTCTGTTTCTCTGACTGAAATCAGATGGTCGCTGGGTGTGGAGTCATCTCACTCTGATTTCCTCACTAATATTGTTGGGCAGTGAGCACTGTAAATCAAACAACTGTACATGGCCTGCCCCTGTGACCTGGCCTTCACGGACAGGAGATAGATTCCATGGACAACAGTTATGAGAGAGAGCTGGAAGGAAGCCTCAGAAATCAGACAGCGTACTCCCTTCTCATTCTGCTTTCAGAAGAAAGTCTCTGAGGCCACCCATGTTCCAGGGCAGAAGAACGATGCTCCACATCTTGCTAGAAGGAATGTGAATGAATTTGAGGACCCTTTTAAAAACTGTCATCCAGCAGCAGCATGAATTATACCAACATGAACTGGAAAACAGTAGTGGGAATATAAACCTTAAGTACATGCTCTTGCAAATTCCTAGGCATTCCACTGCACCTACTGCAACAAACCTGGGGTCCGGAAAGCACTGAGGACAACATTATCCTGGAGAAGGTACTAGAAGGACTTCCACATGGCTCAAGTTCCTATCTCAGCTTCAGTTTAGATCAGTGAGTACTGCCAGCCTCCCTACATTCTATAGCTTCCAACTTGGTATCTGGGGCCCCTTAAGTATTTTTTTTTTCTGTCCTCCCCACCATGGACTCTCATGACCAAAATGTACATCTTGCTGTAGTCTCTGTGACCCTCTTGGTCCTTGGATATAAGAAATAGAAGCATCTCCAGTGCTGAGGTTTTACATCAGGTCTGCTTTCTTTTCTGGTCTCTACCTGATCTTAAATGCTTCTTTCTCTTATTTCCCAAGGTCTGGGCCAAGCTTTGTGCCCTGGCTATCGAGATGAGGTCCTTCTCTCCCCTCTCGTTTCCTTCCAATTTTCCTGCCTGCCAGCCCCACTTGTTTTAAAAATAAAAATCTCCATCTGAGACTCATTCTTCATGGCTGGGTCCCTATTTGCTACTGCCAGCATGCCCTTGTCTTGTGCTCTGCCCACCTGCCAGGGAGCCACCTACTGTTCACCTCTGGCCCTCCTATATGCCAACCACCTGCCTATCTGAACCTCTATCTTCTACCTGTAGCCAAAGTCCCTGGATGGCAGGTTCTGCCACCTTTTTGGACTTCCCAGCTGCTGGGCTGTCCTCCAAAAGACCGTTTATTCTCCAGGTCTGGCCCTCTCCCCTTATATGTAGTTCCTGCTCCTGACATGTACCAAAGAGCATTTCACTTTCTCTCTGGCTGCACTGCCCACTTTTTACTCCTATGATCCATGCCCAGTGAGATCTATGGAAGCAATTAGAAAAACAAAATCACCTTGCTAGAATCAGTCCGATTTTGCTACTTCAACTAAAAACATCCATGGCATCGAACTTCCTCATCTTCTCAATTGCTTCCTCTCTGGTAAAATTGCCTGGTCCAATCATCCCTGACTGATTCCTGGGCTTCCTCCCCTTAGGCTTTCCCTTGGCTTCCAAGACCTGCAAACTCCATGCTGATGGCCTAATGCCCTAGACTTCAAGTTCCTGGCTCTCTCACAATTCAGCAGTCATCTGGCCCTCGATACTCAGACTTCACCGTGCAGCCTCAGCTTGCTGGCCCTTGTCTAAGCAGTTCTACTAGCAGCTACCTACATCTGGTTGGGTGTTCTTATTACATCTGGAGGAATGGGAAGCGAGTTAAATTATACTGCTTCTATGGTACAAGACTTTATTTCAAAAGAGAAAGCAAAAAAAAAAAAAAAAAAAAAACCAAAAAAACCAAAACCCAAAACTTTATTTCTTCTACTTGTATCATAACTAGTAGTTTTAAATGCATAACAGACAAAGTAACATTCACTATTTTCCTTGACCTCCACTTAATGGAAGCTTGAGAATTTAATTCTACATTTGTGATATTTTTTTTTTCCCTGAGACTGCTCAAAACTGGCATGAATTTTTGATGGGAAGAATAATATGGTTAGCATGTTTATAAATTAACAGTCAAGGAGGTGTACAAACCCAAAATTATTCCCACAGGAAGCAAGTTGTTGGCTCTGACATCCTTTCTCTTTCTTAGCTTGCCAGAAACAGATGTTGACAGTTCTCTCGTTTGGGGAATATATCCAGAAGGATGAATATTACCCTTGAGAAACACAATATACTGTACATGACTTCTTATAAGCGAAGAAGTAGTTTATTTAAGCTTAGAGAAAGTACATACTGACAACCTGTGCAAAGAAAGGAAAGAATGCCATAAAGCAATCTAAAGCCTTAGCCAGGCCTCAACTTCATGGAAGTTTTCTAGGCTGGTTGAAAGAGGCAATTGATACAGGACTCAGAAAGCTGCAGATGGAATCAGACCTAAGAGAGCAAAGTCGTCTCCACACAAAGCCAGATTTCTCTAAGAAGTGAAAAATACCAGCCATCTCGCGGGCTCTTTTGCCCACATTTCACAAAGGAATCCAATTTCTTTTAATGCATAAAAAACTATAATTAACCTGTTTTCACTTAAATCAAAAGGTATTTATAAGGAACTTCCCGTATACAAATACTATATACATGCTTATATGTTTGCCTGTATACATTAAAAATGGTGTATGACAGTTTCTATTCTCAAAAAGTCAAAATATAAATGGCTAGATTCTGAGAAGTAAGATATCTGGTGAAAAAAAAACGAAACTAGTTTATTTGTCTAGTCATGCCCAGAAAATCTAGCTTTCCATTTTAATTGTAAGGCATTCTTAGCATAGTTTTTTTGTTTTTGCTTTTTAACACAGCATGCCTTATTTTGCTGGTGGTTTGAGTATCTGACATGAAACTCAGAAATGTGTCCACATTGTTGAATGAGTGGGACCATATACTGGAGAAGAAATGGAACAGCTCAAAGAATCCAGTAGACAGAAAAAGGGTTGAAGCCCCTGGAGCTCCGTGATGCACAGCAATCAGAGTAGGTGACTCTGTTCGAACAAAAATGTCATGCTGACCTGTTGGAGAAGACGGCAGGATGTGAGCCTTGCAAGTGGGATCTGGCAGCCACTACTATAAAGACAGAGTGCATGTATAATCAGGGGGACATGAGACCACCAGTCAAATACCACTGCCTTCAGGGACACGTGTCTTCAACATGTTCACATATGCAGTATCACCTTTGCTCATCGAGCAGAAAACCCTTGTGCATCCTGGGGTCAGCAGACCTCTTCCTGTAACCAGGTGCAGGGACACCAAGCCACGGATCCATGTGACTTTGACCTCCATGGACAGAACCCTGGCATTTGGTCTCAACATTTGGTGGTCATTAAAATGTATGTCATATTTGTTCCAAAAATATTTTGAAGGTTCAAGACCCTCTTCAGATCAGATGTTTGACACTTTTTTTGGTTTACGGAGAATTGACTGACTTAAGAATACGTATCTGCCTACTAATATCCGCTGCTGATGACCTACAGTTCAGGGTCAGTATTATTGTTTGTGCTTGCCTAAATATCTGAAAAAACAAGACCTTTTTTTTTTTTTTTTAAATCATGGATGTGATTTAGCTCAATATTTCTATTTCTCTGAATTGGCTGTGAGGAAATATAATGTAGCAGAACTTGATATAAAAAGTTTATGAAGACATTATTTATCACATTGAAAAATTGCATAAAACATAAATGGTTCTTTAAATTAGGCACATTTGTGCCTTGGAGTATAAGAAAAATAATTTTTTTAAGACTTGACTTATTTATTTGAGACAGAGAGAGAGAGAAAGAGCCACAAGAGTGGGGGTGGGGTGGGGCAAAGGGAGAGGAACAAACAGACTTCCCACCGAGCTTGGGGCTCCATGTGGGGCTCAATCCCAGGACTCTGAATCATGACCTGAGCCAAAGTCAGACGGCTAACCATCTGAGCCACCCAGGCACCTGAGAAAATTTTAAAAAACTGTCTCGCATCATAATGTTCTCACAATATAATATTCTCACGGTATCATGTTAAACAGGAAAAGATTGTCAACACTTATAGTTAAACTATAAAAGCAGATCACAAACCTGCATTCATACAACAAATATTTATTAAGTACTGCCCTTGTAACTAGCATTTGTCTAAGTGTAGAGTTACTACTTGGGATAAAAAAAAAAAAAAAAAAAAAGAATCTCTTCACTCATGGAGATTACATACCGGTATATCTTATAATGTCCTCCCAACTATGTTTACAAACAACCAAGCAAAGAAATAAAATAAGCAAGCAGAAAAAAGAAAATGGAAGGGAACTGTAGTAGACACTCTATCCCTCCATTCAGATCCCTTCACCATTTTTGTGTACAGCATCTCCTGGGTGCTTGCCCTCCCAAAGCCAGCACCTGCATCTCTGTTGAAAGGCCGCTATCTGGCTGGGAGTAGATCTGGCTTTGCGAGAAGTGCCTCAGAATGTACAGGCCCCCAGGGGCAGCCCTTAGCCAATGACCGAAGGAAGCCTGTTGTAAGTACTTCATTGACCATGGTCCAATAGACACATCCCTCTTCTGTAAATGAAGCCAAAGCTACCTCTGGATGACCTCATTTGCTATTATGGGAGCCAAAGACTAACATTTGAACAGAGGTGGCCCACTTCAATAAGCATAGGTTACCTTTACTGAATGTCTCTTCTGTTTCAGATTTTGACATGAATTATCTTAATTTTCACAACAACCCTTTGAGAATAAGTACTATTATTATACTCATGGTACAGATGAATATAAGACTGGGGGCCTTTTCTTTTTCCTCTTTATACTTCCATGTCCTTTCCAATTTGCTACAATATCAGTATTATTTTGATAAGCATAGAGGACATGAGTACCCATTTTCTGAAATACTGGCTTTTGTAGCTATAGCCAGGTATATTCCTGGAAGCCTTGGAGCATTGCTGTTGTATATTTGAACGAAATTCTTTGTTAATCAACAAATGATAAAATGATCACATCATCACTTTAAGATGTTGCTTAATCTCTTAACAATAAATTTCTGTACAAAAGTGAACTAAAATTTAAGGATTTAAGTGGATTTCTGCTACTGCCCATGAAATGTATCTCATTATCTGGGAATTTTTGTTCCATCTAACTTGCCTTCAACTTTCAGAACCACCTGCAGTTAATAATATTATCCTTTTACTTATTTTCCAAATTTTCCCTAAATTGTCCAAATTTTGTTATTTACATTAATAATGAATTGATTTGGCCTTAATGCCACACTTACATTCAGTTTTAAAAGTTTTCTAAGAAAATGACATTTTCATAAGACGTTTACTGATCCAACCTTCATTTGTCAAAGCTCATTTTAGGCCATTTTCTAACTATTAATCTTCTTGCTCTTTACCCTTTCTAAGACCAAAAGGAAGAAAGGCCTGCAAATGAAGTTGAACCACTTACACGTTAATTTGTAAAGTTTCTCCAGGCTGTCTATTAAAATGAAGAAAACAGTCACCTAGAAAAGTTGTTTTCTATATTATTTCACAGTAGAAGTTGTAATATTAGACCAGAACCTACCTTTCTTGTTAGTGCCATACCGTAGATGGGTAGAAATTCCTAAAGATGTTCGTTACTTGGATTTTGGCTGTATGGAACAAAATCTAACTCTAAATAACTTAGGCAAAAAGAGAATTTGAAGATTGGGAAAAATCTAAGGAAGCTTTAAACTGCTGAGCCAAAGGGATAGCAACCATGTATCTGGAGCTTGGGGAGGGCTCTCAACCAGAAGTGAAATCTGTAATAGTATCAAGCATTCATTAGAGTAGTGTTTTCTTGGTAAATGGTATTTCCTTTTAATATGTCTATGTCTTTATATGCAAAGTGTGTTTCTTTTAAGCATTGTGTAATTTGGTCTTGCTTTATTATCAATTAAAAGATGTCTCCTTTTTAGTGATAGAATTAAGACTATTTATATTTAACATGATAACAAATTGGTTGGCTTAAATTTGTTTCCTTGCTATTTATTTTCTATTTTCCAGACTGTTTTTTGTTGTTTTTTCCCCAACTTTCCTGCCCTTGTTTTTAAAATTAATTATTTTTAGTGTTCCATTTTATGCTTTGTTAGCTTATTGCCATATAATTTTTATTTTTTTTTTGTAGTTTCTCCTTAGGTTATAATACACATTATAATTTATTTTAGCCTACCCTGAAAGACACTTATACCATTCATAGATAATGTGATAACTTTACATGTTCATTTTCTTCCTTATCTCTGTGCTATTGTGATCACACAGTTGACATCTTTGAGTATTACAAACCTTAGCACACATTTTTAATACATTACTTTCTGTAGTCAAATATCTTTTAAAAACATTTATACTGAGAAAAATCTCTTTCACATCTACCTATGTATTTATGAATTATAGTCCTCCTCATATCTTTTAAGTCTTCTTCAGGGTTCATAATCTTTGAACCTGATAGTCTCCTTTAATATCTCTTTTACTATTAAATCTACTGTCAATTGATTCTCTCAACTGCTTTTGAGTAAAAATCTGTGTATTTAACTCTCATTTTTGAAAGATACTTTTACTGGGTACACAATTTTAGGTTGACAATTACTTTTTTCTACACACTAAAATTGTTCTATTGTCTTCTGGTTTGCAGTGTTTTTGAGATTAAATCAATGACAATTCCTACCTTTGTTGCTCTGTATCTTTTTTTTCTCCTGATTTCTGTCAGAATTTTCTCATTATCATTGATTTACATCAATTTGATTCTGACACATCTCTGGAGGTTTTCTTCACGTTTTCCCTGCTTGCTACTTATTGAATGTCTATCATTTATTGGTTTAGATTTTTTTATAAAATTTAAAACTTTTTAGCTATTATTTCTTCAAGTATTTTACAGCCTTTCATTATCCCAAATAGTGAAGCCAAATAATGTATGTTAGGGTATTCAATATTTTCCAACAGGTCACTGATTTCTGTTCATTTTCTGTGTGTGCATGTGCACATGGATGACTTTTTTTTTTCTCTCATTTTGCTTCAGTTAGGTAGTTGCTAGTGATATGTATTCAAGTTCATTGTTCTTTCCTCTACAGTTTCCAATCTGCTAAATCCATCCAGTAAATCTTTAATTTTCAGTGCTGTGTATTTCAACTCTAGAATTTTCATTTGGTAGTTTCTATTGCTGTAATTTATACCTTCATTTTATTTGTACTGTTCTTTACAATTTTAAGCATACTTACATTTTTAAAGTTCTTTTTACTTAATCCCATTATTTTGGTTGCATTTCTGACATTTCTTTATCAGTTGGTTGATTTTCTACATTTCTAGGTAAGAGACATATTTTCCTGCTTCCTAAAATAAATTTTAGATTTTTTTAAGTGTCTAAATGTTTTGTTTATTTTCTTTAAAAGGTATTTAGCAAATAGTTAAGTTACTTGTGGATAAGCTTAATTACTAAGACTAGTGTGTAAACTTAATGGAGTCTTTACTATAAGGATATTTAGCCACATCACTAAGGAGTGACATCCTACTGTCTCCACTAAGGACCCTGTATTTTTAGCAAAGTCTCCACTTTGACCTGCCAGAACTCAAGCTGCCATTCTCTGCTTAGATTCCCCTACTTTTCACCATGACATGGAATGTATTTCCAAGCAAAAGTTGGTCACATTTTTGCCTACTTCAAGGATCATAATTTTTTTTTCTACCTGCTCATTTTTTTTCAAACTGTATGTTTAAAATATTTTTCAGTGTTCAAGTTGTAATTAATGAGAAGGACTCTGGTGTTAGTTACTTCAAAGTGGCCTGAAGCAGAAGTTTTACTGTAAGACTTTAAGCAAGGGGAAATTTTAATTAAATAGAGTAGGAAGATCATTATAACAGAAATTTAGAGTATAGAATAAACAGGGGTTAGACTGAATGCAGAAACATTAATTAAGGAATACCATTATTCAAGAAAAGAGGTGATGATCTAGGACATCAAAACAGAACAAGATTAAAAGTCAAGGAGTTCAGAACCAGCAATATTTTAGATAACTATTCATTGAATTCTACAAATAAATATTTATTGGTTGCTTGGTATGTACTATAGAAATAAAACTGTGTTTATTTGTTTATTCATTTATTCAATCAATGACTCACTGAGTACCTCTTGGATACCTACCACAGTTATATATATATAATTATCTTCCCACATTGTCCATTCTGCAGGGCAGTGTTATCCAACATTCTGCTTTGGTAGTAAGAGTGGCTACTACCCACAAGTGCATAACATAACTGAGAAACTATGTTTTTAATTTTACCTAATTTTAATCAATTAGAATTTAAGTTTGAGTAATCTAATATGGCTAGTGGTAGCCACATTGGACACTGCAGTTCCAGGGGGATACTAATATAGATAAACACACATAAACACACACATACAATTAGAATTAAATTTACTGTTCCTAAATGCAGGGCTTCCTAAATTGCTATCAGAACCCAAGAGGAAGTACTTAATCCTTTTGAGATTAGGATGAGAGAGGAAGAACATCTGCAAGTTGTTTGCATTTTAGCTGAATTCTGAAGAAAAACAATAAAAACAACAGAACAGTGATGGAGAAAGTATGTTCTTGGCACAGGGAAAGGCAGTAGCATAGGACTTGGAGAACTGGAAATTGTTTGTCTCTTTTTAAGCCAGATCGGAAGGTATTTATGGGGAAGTAGAACAATAAAAGTACATAGTAAGGAAATAAAGTATTGATTGTACTAGAATGCTCTAACTTTTTGTAGTGTGCTATTAATCAGAATAATCTGTTAATTTTTTAAATAGTTTTTATTTAGCTTATAGATGGAGATGTCCAACAGGCTATCAAAATAACTTATCTGGAACTTAGAAGAGGCTGGGCTACAGATAGTACTTGAAGAGATGGGTATGCAAAGAAGAAAAGAGAGCCAAGAAAGCTTGATTTAATTGTCAAATGCCCTGAGAAAAAAGGTTCTATGACAAGAAACTTTTGAAGACCTAGACCATTTATGCTATGGCTCAGGAATGCTAAGTTGAAGTGTCTGAATCCTAAAAGGCCTAACTCAAAAGTAACCTCATCAGTCAGACCTAAGATAGGGGTCCTGATTCATGGGGGGCAGAGACTTCACTCTTTGTAACACTCACTTCTTTTTCTCCATGCCCCATCTGCCCTCTGGAGCCAGGTCTGGGACTGGCAGATGGGCCTATGAACACCACCCACCCCAGCATAGGTTTTTAGGGAACATTTTCACCCTGGACCACAGCAGGGGTGATGTGCTATAATTAGGAACTCAGATTTAAGGTTTTTATTCCAAAGGAGGATTCTTCTTGTCTTTGACACTATTACTAGGCTACTTTCATTGGAATTGTAAAACAACTTTATATAGGTCATCTAGAAGAAGTGAGTTTTCAGGGTGTTGTCTTAGGAGCTAAAAATAAAATTAGATTAGCAGTAATTAGTGAAGTGGGTGTAATTTCATACCTTTGACTGTAATCATTTCCCGAAGTGGTTTTCTCTTGATTTGACTTTCCAGTGTGTTATATTCCCTTGTTGAAAGAAAATATGCCTTCTGTACCCCCTACAAGGGCAATTTTAAGGAAAGTACAGTAAACATAAACTAATGTAATGATGGGCTACAGAGAACGCTCTGTTTTCATGAAATGAACCACTAAAAATACTTCTTACAGTAACAATGCGAAAGTAGTAATATTGTAGTTCAAAACAATTCCAAGCTATTATTTTATTTTGTAAGATGTTGTTGGCAGAATCTAGTCTCAATAATTACTTTTTTAGGAAGAGAGAAAAACAATTTAATGCACTCCAATGCAGACTCTAAAAATATCAGAGAACCAAGTATACAAGGATCAGGCTATTAATAGCTTGAAACACTGTCAGTTGGTGGGATGGGACACATTTTTTTTTTTTTAGATAGTGAGCCAAAATCTAAATTTTACTGCCGAGATATGTACTTTGAATCTGTAGCATGCCTAAAGGTGAGAAAAGGCTGTGAGCAAAAGCCCTTGTTTTGCAACACCTTGTAGGAGATATTATTTCAAGAGACGCAGAAATCCTCAAATGTGATTGATTCAGTTATAATTAATTTAAAATGAAACATACAATATAGCACTTTTACAAAATTTGTAAGAATCATATGGAAACTAAATTGTGATTTGCTCTCACAATTCCAAAAATTGAAGCATCCTTAGACGAAGCATCACCACCAGTTGTACTAAATGTGGTGGGATGAAAGTTCAGCTACTGGGGTTCAATCCCAAGAAAGTCTCTCTTCAGGTCTGTGGATACTGGTTTGGCCATCACCTTTTGTAATTTACTCATACCCTTTCTACCATAGGGTGTTTCCCTGACGCGGGTTTTCATTATAAAATTGTAAAACTCCAAACAGCATGAAGAAGATCCTGCGAAGACATTTATGTGTGTTTAGGAAGAGTATACAAGTGGCTTCACAGAAAAGTAGGAAAGAGTCAGGTATCAGCACCAAAAAGGAAGACAATGGAAATCTGTCCATGGATGAATTGATAAGTGTACTATCTGTATAATAATTCAGCAAGCCTCCATAAAAGGGTCCTACAGCAACTGCAAATAGAGGTGTTCATTTCCCTTATTTTTCTTTTTTTATTAAGATAAAGCTTAGATACAATGAAGTGTATATATCTTAATTGTATAAATCAATGAGTTTTTTACATATGTATTTATATCCACCACCAATTCAAGATACAGAACATATCTAGCATCTTGGCAGGTGTCCACATGCCTCTTCTAATCAATAACCCCATCATTCTGACATCCAGCGCCCATATCAGAGTTCCAGTTATTTCGCCTTCTCATCATTACTTGATATTGTCATTTTTAATATTTTAATTTTAGCCCTCTGGTTGAAGGGTAGTGGCATCATATTGTAATTGTAATTTGCATTCCTCTGGTGGCTAATAATGTTGAACAATAAGCACTTTTCAGCAGCATATTATCTATTTGACAACTTCTTTTGCAAGTCCCTATAAATGTCTTTTGCTCAGTTTTTTAAACGGGCAAAATTTTTTAAATCCCTAAGCATAAAACAGAGGATTGATAACATATTTCTATTAAAATTATGAGCCCTTCATCCAACAACAATGTCAAAAGAGTGAAAAAGTAAGCTAGAGGGTAGGAGGAGAATTTTATAATTTTAAATTTCACTAGGGTTAAACATTTTTTTTTCTATGCACAGTGAAGACTGGGTGGTATGTGTTGCTTTCCCAGGGCTATACATGGTACTTGGCATAGAGTTGGTGATGAAGGAATACCTGTGAATGAATGCATGGATGCCCGAGTGAATGAATGAAGGGATGGCCCTACTTGAAGGTATATGGATTATGACCTTCTCATGCACTATGTGTTTTCTCTGAGGCTAAGAGAAAGCTCACTCAATATTATTAGCAGGAACAGGAACTATGAATGTGACTCTAACACTTGAGCAATACCAATCTAAGAGCTGGCCCAAATGATTAGTCTCTAGAACTGATGTACAAATTGCAGTTGAGTTCTATCTTTCCAGCCCTCTTTTATTGATGCCTGGGTCACAGTACATGTTCAACCAAAAAATTACCATCTGCATTGTGGCAGGAGTGGAGACTGCTCAAGGGACTTAGTGGTCTACTAAAAAGAGAATACTATTGAAATCTGAATATCTACACACCACCACAAATGGATCACAGATAAATAATTTCCCATTTTCAGTTTCAGTTTCCCCAATTGTAAAATAAAAGAGATTATCTATGAGGTCTCTAGACCCTACATGCTCTGACATTTTTTCACTGGAGAGCCTGGGAAAAACAGCTTTTATGGGAGAAGCAGTACTAGTCATCCCTGGAGGTCAAGATGACCTGAGCAATGTACTCTGCTCAGGTCCCAGAAGGCCCACAATGCCTTTATACTTGATCCAAAAAGGCAGTCTTTTAAGCTGTCCCAGCACCTAAGTACTCTGTTCTGTAGGCCGAGATGAAAAAACTTCCAGACTTCTTTGGAAAGGGAGCCCAAATCCGAAACAACAATGCTCCTTGGATACAAGTAACATTTTCTTCTAGAAATAGAAAATGTCCTCTAGCTTAGTTATAATTTCTACAATCTGTTCTGCCAATTTTTTTTTTGGTTTGTATAAATGCTATTCAGAGTTCTTTTGGCAAAAATGAAAATCTAGCTTATTTCTAATAGCCTGATAATTTTCGTGGGATGTCCCATTTAAGAACAGATAAAAAGTCACCCAGAAGTCTTGTTATAAAGAAGTTAACTCCAATTATTCCTTTACTATTGAAAAATAATCTGTAGATCACCTTCTATTTAGAAGAAAAATATTGAAAGAGTTCACCAAGCCATAAACATTATTTTCTTCTTTCTCATTTGAAAACAAATCTTTAATTTCAGCTTACAGAGCAGTTATTCTAGAACATAGTGCATAATAGAGCCTGTTAATGATTTTGCCTTTGAAAAATAGCTTCTCTAATATCAATCACCAAATTCAGTAATAGAAGAGATCCACTGGCCTACTTGGTAACACAATTTGGACTCCCTGAAAGAAGACGGGAAAGAAAAAACATGCCAGTAACTAATCAAAAGCAGGGTACTAACATCCTGGCCTTTGTAGACAGCATTTGTGTAATGAACTTAAGATGTAACCTATAGCAATCAGAGTAGCTCTATCATGGAGGGATGTGAGGGAGCTGATGCCCAGTACCTAAAATGAAAAAAGCAGTCAAAAACTGTGTAATGCTCTGCTGATGGTCTAAAGTAATCACTCAGTCAGTCAATGAATCCTTTACATGCTTGTGTAAGTCTTATGGAAAGGATGACATTGTCAAATGTACCTGTCTTGAAACATCGTCCTTAGACCCTGGTAATGATAATAATAAAAGTAGATAATATTTGTCAGGAACCAAACCAAGCACGTTTTAATGCATTACTTATTATCCTCAATCTACCTTATAAGCTAAGTGTTTATATGATCACCATTTTATAGAGGTACAATGCCAAGGCACAGAAGGGTTAGGAAATTTGCCCAAGACCAGCAGGAATAAAAGTCTAGATACAAACCCAAGCAGTCCAGCTACTAACCACTTCTTCTATACTATTTCTGGAGAGATACTGATATGCTCTATGGTACATTAAAAATGACTGCAAACTTGGGGTACTTGGGTGGCTCAATTGGTTGGGTGTCGCCTCTTGATTTCAGCTCAAGTCATGATCTGGAGCCTGTGGATCAAGCCCCACATTGGGCTCCCCGCTCAGCTGGGAATCTGCTTGTCTCCCTCTCTGCCCCTCCCTCTGCATGCACTCCCTCTCTCTCAAATAAATAAATAATAGTAAAAAAAAAGGCTGCATAGTCTTTGCTGCTCTTGAAATTGAGATGTGTAGTCTAATCCCCATCCTCTAGAACCCAGATGAGTGACTTCCTTGACCAGTAGAATGTGTTAGAAATGACTTTCTGGGACTCCTGAGGCTGGGCATAGGAAGCCGTGCAACTTTCCCCCAGGGCCTCTGGGAGTTTACACTCTTTGGATTCTCCCTCTCAGAACCCACCTGCCACACTCTGAAAAGCCCAAGCCTCAAAGAGTGGCCATGTGAAGGTGCCCTATCAATGTTCCTGGCTCAGCCGCCAGATGACAGCCAATGTCAACTACCAGGCACTAGAGTGATCCATCTTAGACATGTGTCCTACCCTCAGATGACTGCAGTCCCAGGTGCACCACATGAGAGATGCCCAAGTAAGAACCATCGAACTGAGCAGACAACTTAAAGAACCATGAGAGGTACAGTTAATCGTTTAGTGCTGCAAAGTATTTGGGTGGTTTGTGACACAGCAAAAAATAAACGAAAGAGAACTCCCCCCCCCACACACAGCATTTACAAATGAATTGTATTTTAAAAGAATACTTACCAGCTGACTTTTTAAAACTCAGAACACATTTTCCCCTAGTTACAGTGTTATAAATAGTTGTAGGGTTCCTAGACCATTTCACAAAAGTCTATTTAACCCACAGAGTAGCTTCATTTTGCAATGAAAATAGTGACAAACAATACTGTTGCAAGACTAGCAATTAAGCTAAACAGATTAAAAATATGAGAAAAATGAATAAGTACTTTTAAAAAAATGTACCTTAAATATTTGTACTGAGGGAAAGAAGACTTAACTGTAGGAGAGATGATACTTTTAGGAGTTTCTGATGGGAATTTTCTGGTATATTTCAAGACCTCTATAAGTCAACAGCATCTTCTCTTCATTAAACTTAGCCTCTGCAATATTTGTGGTTTTTTCAAACCCATATCAACTATAGTCATTATAAAACAAGATTGTGTAAACAAAATCAGAAGAGAGACAACAGACAAAAACTTTTGGTTGCTCAGCAATAGTGGTAGACAAGAGAACAATGGGCATAAAAAGAAAATAGTGGGCATTGGTCATTTTCCTCACATAGCAACCAGTTACCTTTTCCAAAAAGGAAATATCCTGACTTTTCTTTGGGAATCATCTTTTCTTTCACTCTAATCCCATGTCCCTCAGTTGCATAGGGCATCCCATTTGCCTTTTGGGGAGCCTGATGGCATCTAGTACTTCAGTCTATTCCCTCCCTATGACCTTCAAAAGTGACTGAGTCAACGTTGGGCCAGTTTAGACCTCTGAAAGTATGACTAGCATGACAATGAAGCTGAGAGACTGAATTCTGAAGCTGCTGCTGCCATCATAACATGAAGGAGAACCTGGCTGAGAAAGAGGATGGTACTATGAGGAGAATGGAACCAACCAAGCTGAGAGAGAGAGAATCCTGATATTGAGGTTCTGCTCCAGGTAGTGCCTGACCCTGAAATTTCCATAACATGGGCTCACAAATGGTATTTGGCTTCATTCAGTTTAGGTTAGGTTGTCTGTTACTTACAACTGAACATGTTCTAACATGTACTAGTTAAGGTAAATAATGCCAGCTGCTTTAAAAGATACACCCTCCCAAATCCATTGGCTTTACAGTCAGTGTTTATTTTTCAGTCACATCTCAGTCTAATGCCAGCTGGTAGGAGAACTCTGCTCCATGTGATCCTTCAGGGACTTTGGTCTCTTATACTTATGGAAATATAGGTTCTTGTAGTCTTCTCCATTCAGGTGGTAGACAGAGAAAAAGAGAAAGATTGAGTGTGTGTGTGTGGGGGGTGTCTCTAAGGGCCAGACCTCGTGTCACTTTCATGTTCCATTGGTCAGAATTCATACTTACCAAATAACAGGAAAGTCTAGAAAAGTTCGGTGTGTATCAGGAAGTAGAGAAAAAGACAGCTTTCCATGGGTACTAACAGTTTTTGCTATGTTCTTCCTTCCAGTCACTATCTTTATGCTCCCTTCTCCTCATATGCTGACACTATCCCCCCCTCTCCCCCTCTCCCCCCCCTCCCCACGCCACCTGCAAAAGGAAGCCAGCTGGGAAAGCCAAGGAGCCTCAGTCAAACAGTGTGGCTGAAGACTTGTGTGCTAAAAAGACAAGAATCTTTAAAAAAAGAAAAAAAAGAAAAAGACAAGAATCTAGCTTCTCCTCCATCCAAACTCAGCTTACAACGGTGGAAGGGAGGTGCGAAAGCAACAATAAACACTTTCATTCAGAGGATAAAAGAAATGGGAGGCAGTTTTCAATTTTCCTGGGCACATACTGGAAGGCCCCTGACCTAAGGGTAAGGGTGTTTCTTGAACTAGACCCTGACTCTGCTCTCTGGGGGGGAGGGCAGGGGGGAGGAGGGTGGTGGCCAGTCAGGATCTCCCCAGGAAACAGGTGACATACTCAAATAAGGATCATTTAAGGGGTATTTATTTACAAAGGGACACTTGAGAGGTGGGAGCAGGGGAAGGGGAGCAGCACAGAAGAAAGCAGTCATCAAGCGTTAGTAGCCGTCCAGCTTTTACAAATCTAGGCTTGAGGGTATGACAGATGATCTGAATCCAGAAAAAATGGGTCCTTGTAAAGAAGGTTATTCTGAAAGAAGCGGTATCCTTTGCAACAGAGACGCACGCAATCTAAGACAGCCTTACAAATAGGGAGCCAAGGGAGTCAGTCCCCAGCTTCTCTTTCTTCCCTTTCCTCTAGGCACCTGCTGTAGGGGTACTTACTCTGGACTTGCGCCCTTCTGTTGTTCTTGCTTCTCACTCTATATTGTCCTAAGAAGGAACATAAAGACCCGAGAAGAGGCATTTTTAGATGATGATGCAAGGGGCAGCGAAGGAGACATGGGATAGTTCCACTTTTAATTCTAAAAAATATTATAGCTCAATCCCAGAATAATGAGCTAGATAAATACAAAATGTAAAGAAATATTGGTTAAAAATGAAAAAAAAAAAGATACTATTCCAGAATTGACTCTGTGAAAAAAATATGATTTGAACCTAGATGTTCAAATGGAGAAGACACACTGAATGGACCACCAACTAATTGTTTTAATTATGATTCTCTTTTGTGAGCTACACATAGTTCAGATCACACCTAACCTCTCACAAAAAAGACACAGATTATGATTCATCTACTTCCAATTAGCATATTTATTTCTGCTAGCTGAAATACTTTTGACACCCTGTGAAAAGGAGATTCTTGAAAAATCTTTGCACATAGCAAGTCTGTCCACTTGGAAACACATTTGTGTACTTTACATTTTTGTACATTTTTCAATTTAAAGTGCTTTATACATGTTAATTTCAATTAATCTTCCCAACACAATAATATTGTTAATATTATTTCCATTTGAAGTAAAATGAAAGTGAGGTTTTGAGTGTTTAACTTTCCTACCCAAGGACGCAGAGAGAGGGTCCAGGCCTCTATTGAGCAATTATTATTATTATTCTATTATGTCATGCACCATTTTTCATAATATTGAACTTCACTTGTAAGCAGTGAAAACTTTGGGCTCATTGTCCAAAATGCATGGTGTCTCACAAGAGCTGGGGTTGTTCCTAAAATCAGGATATCAGGCTGCCCGGGGCCCCACTATTGGCATAGAGTTGGCTCACATCTGCCCGTCTTCGTTCTTACCTCTGTGGCCCCTTTCAGTGCCACACACACACAGTATTCTTTCAGTAAATCCCTTTTAAATTGAACTAAAAATTCTCGTGGAAAAGTTTGTACAGGGTAACATTTTTTAAAACAAAACGAAACAAAAACATATCCCCACCCTTCCACACACACTAATTATTGAACTCTGCAAAACGTTTTTATGCCCTCTATGGTAGAAAGGCTTTATAGTCAATGCTGTCCAAAACCTAGTTCAAACCTTCCTTTGCAACTTTAATTTTTACTATTTCTTCTGCTCTGGCCAGGTGTCCTCCAATCATACCACATACACCCTTGACTCCTGGACTTTGCTTATTCCCTCTCTCAGTTCTACTAGAATGCCTGGATCTCTCCAGGGATGAAGGAGAGTCATCGTTTTCTCTCCTTTCATCAGTCTGAGTTCAGCCCATGAAACAAACTACCCCAGTGTTTACAGCAGAAATAAATTTATTCCAGGTATTTCAATCCAGGAAAACAGTGGGAAGAGCTGGGACATCGGGGGAGGGGGGGGGTTGCTACTCCTCTATTGACTGCAAGATTGTAACACTGTCTTAGTTGCAATCTGGCAATGAAAGAGCCGCTACTATAATAACCTCTTACATTCACCAAGCTGAAGACTACACATTCAAATGTAAAGTCCAATCACCACCAAATTTCCAACTTGAAGCTTTCTTGGGAGCAGAAGAAATAAAGCCTCTTTCCCACTTTTGGCATCCAAATTTCATGAATGCACCCAATTTGGCACAAGTGAATTTGAATCCACAATTCTAGCTGCATAGGAGTCTGGTAAAGCATTTTAGACTTTCTATCTTGACAAATGTAAGGAGGGTTACATAGAAATTAAGAGTACGTATCTAAGGCATCTATCACACTTTTTTTGTGATTAACGTGCCTTTATCTCTATTTTGTTATATGTCCTATCCTTCTACTTATGAGAATACAAATTTCCTGAGACCAAATTCCCTTCCTATGTTAGTTCTTTCTAGTGAACACTGATACAGTGCTTGCCATGTGTTCTAAGTACTTTGTAAAAGTTAATTCATTTAACTCTAGTAACAGCTCTAAGAGGTAGGTACTATTATTACTATACTTTTATTACTATTATTACCTCCAAGGTCAAGATAATAAATTTGGAGGTGCCCGGGTGTCTCAGTCATTAAGCGTCATGATCCCAGGGTCCTGGGATCAAGTCCTGCATCGGTCTCCCTGTTCAGTGGGAAACCTTCTCCCCATTCCCACTCCCCTTTCTTGTGTTCCTGCTCCACTGTCTCTCTGTCAAATAAACAAAATATTTAAAAAAAAAAAAGATAGTA
Source organism: Mustela lutreola (assembly GCF_030435805.1). Lineage (NCBI taxonomy): Eukaryota > Metazoa > Chordata > Mammalia > Carnivora > Mustelidae > Mustela > Mustela lutreola. The sequence continues at coordinate 79,581,417 of NC_081297.1, read as the reverse complement.
AATTTGAGGTATGGAGATGTTAAGTAACCCACTCAAGGTCATACAACAAGAAAGAACTATGATGGGGCGCCTAGGTGGCTCAGTGGATTAAGCCTTTGCTTTTGGCCCAGGTCACAGTCTTAGGATCCTGGGATCCCCTCATAGAGCTCTCTGCTCATCAGGAAGCCTGCTTCCAGCAAACCCCCACCCCCTGCCTCTCTGCCTACTTGTGATCTCTCTCTGTCAAATAAATAAATAAAATTTAAAAAAAGAAAGAAAGAAAGAAAGAACTATGATTTCATCACAAGTAATCTGTCTCATGAGTCCATCTTTCACCCACAATGTTTTGTTTCTTACAGTGAACAAAACAAGAGCCCAAAGTGAATTGAATGATTGTATGTTAGTCTTACACCTAATAGCATGCCACTCTACAGAGGTGGCATAAAGTCTACTTTGATGAAACCAGTGTTATGAATGACATAAACCTTTGCAGATTAATTGTGTATCAGTTGATTTCAGAGAACATCTAATTTTAATTCTTTACATTTAAAAGTATTTTAGGGATGCCTGGGTGGCACAGTCGGTTAAGTGTCTGACTCTTGTTTTCTGCTCAGGTCCTGATCTCAGGGTCCCAAGATCAAGCTCTGCAGCAGGCTCTCGCTCAGCATGGATTTTGCTGAAGACTCTCTCCCTCTCCCTCTGCCCCTCACCCACTGTGCATGCTTTCTTGCTCTAAAATAAGTAAATAAGTCTTTAAAAATAAATAATTAAAGTATTTTAAATAACAAATGTAATCCGTTCTAAATTGAGAAAATATTCAAACAACATAGAAATTCGTAACTAAAGGACTTCCCCCACCAAGGCCCACACCCTGCTACTGTGTACAAATGGTCCAGCTTTCAAACTTTTTTATGGAAATATAAAACACACACACACACACACAATACTTTCCCCCCAGATGGAATATTATTCACATGATATTGACAAGTGGATTTCCCACCTAATTACATATGCTTTCTGGTTTTTTCAGTATATGTTCTTTCTAAGGTCAGTGTAGTATTCCATTCTATGTGATGCTTTAGATGCAATCGCTCACTTTTGTATCATAATTCACAGTATGCAAAGCACCATCATATTCATCACCTCATGGCCAAAAGCTTTGGTTAAACAGATTTATGCTATTCTCATTAAAATTAAGGAATCAACATTTTTCATATTCAATCAATCACAATTATTTTCCACATTACTAGTCTCTATGAATGTGACCTATAACATAAAAGAAGCTAATCACCATGATCTGAATTTCTTGGTATTTTAAAATATTTTATTTATGTATTTGACAGAGATTACAAGAAGGCAGAGAGGGAGGCAAAGAGAGAGGGGGAGAAGCAGGCTCCCTGCTGAGCAGAAAGCCCGATGTGGGGCTCGATCCCAGGATCCCGAGATCATGACCTGAGTTGAAGGAAGAGGCTTAACCCACTGAGCCACCCAGGAGCCCCCGGTATTTTAAAATATTTTGATGAGTGATTGTATATATCAGTGAGAGACCAATGGGATGTGATGTGTTTCTACTTCTGCTATGATCCCAGCGAGTTCCTGAGCACCAGTGGGGAAGGGTAGGTTGCAATGGGCAATGTCTGACCAGAGGACTAAACTTCCCTCCTCAGACTTCAACTGAGTTGTGACACTTTCCCTGTTTCATAGGAAATTCCTTGGAAACTGAGAAGGAGTTGAAAAGCTAGTTCAGTGCTGGCTGAAAGTAAGTGTACTTTAGACCTCAGCCATATGGGGGAGGGCAATGTTATGTTAACATCTCTCCTACTCAGTGCTCCAGTGGAATGCCCAAAGTTCCTGATTCTTTTTTATGCAAGCAAAGCAGCAATTTTATTCTATACTAAGAAGACATATCTCCAGCAGAAAAGAATGCTCCTTGCATTGCTGTAAACTTTCCTTGAGATACCCAAGGTCCTTCAACTGTTCAGATTTGCAAAGTAAAGAGCTGTCGAACTCCATGCCATCTGAACTTCTCTTAAATGTCCTTTTTGACCCAACATGGCTTGAAATTTACACCATCTCACCATTAGAGTGTCCAAGACCCTACAAGGCTTTTATCATACTTTTCAAACATACATAGGATACCTGAAACAGTTCTTTTTAGCTCCTCTAACTTTCTCCCATTGCAGCAGCAAGGATTAGTGATACATCACTCTGGTCAAATTAGGGCTTAGCCAAGACATGTTTTTATACTACTTTTTCAGGATACTTCATTTTATTAAAAAAAAAGAAAGAAAGGAATAAAGAAAGAAAGAAAGAAAGAAAGAAGCAAAGCAAAGCAAAGAAAAGAAAAACAGTCTGCCCCAGTAAGATGAAATTCTGCATAGACATTTATTAGGAAATTGAAAGGGAAGCAGAAAATTCAGTGTGGCCAAATATCATCACAGGACGCTCCTAGTGGGAGGAGAAGCAAGGCAACTAAAGTGGATGGATATCCAGAAAAGAAGGGCAGAAGAAAAAGATAAAATGTGGTAGCAGCTTTGACCATGGCCTTACAAACCCCAAGCCCATGTGTGTGCACATGTGTGCATGTATGCACACGCACACACCTGTCATGTCTATGTCGGAAAGAGCAGAACTGCAGGTGAATTTTTGAGTCTCACTCTTTCTAGCAATGTTACAATGTCTCTGGATGACAGGATTTGAATTGTTTTGCTTTGACTAAACGTGTAGAAGAGAAAGCTGCCTGGAGAATACTGCATTACACACAGCAGTGGGGACGGCCTGTGCAGAAAGGTAAGAGTGTGATAGATGGGTAAAGCATCGGTGGCGCTCTGCCAGCTCGCGATAAGTATCTGGCACATCTGCGGTATCACCAAGTGGTCTCTGATTTAGCAAAAGCATCATAAAGATATTCGGTGTCGTAAAAGTAACACTTTATTTAACCTTCCTGTACAAACTTTAGGAGCATTAATCTGTCACAGTAGGCTCTATCTTGTACATGTAAATGGATGAGACTCTGTAATCAAATTCTAAATGTGTATTTGTAGCAATATGGCTTTTCAGAAGAATGTGTGATGGGAAGCAACAGACGGAGCAGGGGACAATTAAAGGGATAGCACCAGGCTCCACGAGACCTTTTACTCCCTGACTGGAGTTTCCCAGGACTGCGCTGATTTCTGCATTTTCGTGTTTATTGACCAGCCAGCAGAACTTTATTGGGACCCCACAAGGCCTCTCGTACTCTATCACCTGCAATGGAGACTCATTTAGGCAGAGAGAAACCTTACATGGCTGTGATTCAAGCAGCATTCTAATTTCCTTTCACTACTAGTTCCAATTACGGATTGCAGCTCTGTGTTCAAAATATTCTGAGTCTGAGAACAGTCCTAAAGAGAAAACGCTTTGTGAACCTGAGACCTGAAAAGGGCAGGCCGAAGCCCCAGTTCTGGGGATTTGGGCTCAGGGCTCTTCCCACCCAGACTGCCCCAAGGAGGAGGGAGGCACTTGTGGATGCTGCCAGCCCCCGAGATATTTGCCAGTGTGTTAGGAGCTTACGATTTAGGAAGCCTGAAATCTCAGCCACCAGAAACAAACTCCTCCTGACCGAAAACAAAAATCTTCCATTGCTTTTGTATAAAGGACTCCCTGTCAGGGGCTGAGGCAGAGGAGGCAGGCAATGATTCGGATTTGACTTCAGATTAGAAGAACAAGGATGTGTTAAATGATATTGATATGAATAATATCAGCACATTTTTCTCCTTAAAAATCTTCACAAGATTTGCATACGTGTTTATTGTGCAAAACATGTGCATCTTGCCTGGAATATATTTCATTGTGTAGCATATGGTTCCTTTCAGCAAAGGATCTTAAATGACTTTAACAGAAAGAGCTCCTCCTTTCATTCACTCCCAGAGAGTAAGGTGCTATTTAACAGGCAATAACTCTTTCCTGAGGGCTCCACTTAGGCCCTTAGTAACTGACTTGTAACTTGCACACCCATCAGTTTTTCTCCCGTTACTCCCTCTTGGCAGGGCAGGCTGGGCCTAACTGCCCTGGGCAACCCAGGCCCACAAATCCATAACTGAAAGCAGGAGCGTCTGTCTCTCGCTCACCATCTAGATGTGGGCTTCCTAAAGGAAAAGCCAGAGGAATTATAACCTAGGGCATCTCTGTCCCATAGAACTGTATTATGAACCACAAATGCAAGCCACACATACAATTTTGAATTTTCTAGTAGCTACATTTTAAAAAGTAGAAAGAATCGAGAGCAGTTAGTTTTATATATTTTACGCAATCCACTAGATTAAGGATATTGTCATTTTGCCATGTAATCAGTATAAAGATTATTAATAAGATATTCCCCACACTTTTTTCAGCATATATTTTATTCCTCTGGCACACCTCAGTTGGAACTAGCTACATTTCAAGTTCTTGGTAGTTCCTGTGGCTACTGTACAGTACAGCACAGCTCTAAGGAGAGTACTGAGGGCGAGCCAGAGAATTATATCCAAGTGAATGTTATTCTCTAGCACCAGAGACAGCTATCAGGGGCTGAGCTAATGATGATGATGATGGCAGTGATGAGGGCTATGATGGCGGTGATGGTAGTAGTGGTCTACTTGTCGTTGTCGTTTGACTATTTTAAATGTTTTAAATGCATTTGCTCAATTCCTGAAAGATTTTTAAAAGGTAAATACTCTTTATTATTTGGTAAGAAGACTGAAGCATAGCCATAGGACACTGAAAGACTGTGGAAGAAATTAGTGGATGAGAGCAAGGAGCAGCCGATAGGGGTAGATGAACGATGGACTGTCTGTGCTCAGCCTACTAGGTCAATGGCTCTGAATGTTCATGCCCTCCTGGTGCTGAGTCAGGTGGAGTGCTAGGTCCATTGCATCAGCTCTGCTATCCTCGATAGACTCTGAGCCACCATAAAATGAATGCTATTCCCTAGACAGCTAACTTACTGCCATAAAAGCTAAGCTGGGAGAGAAACTGAGGATAAAAAGTGTTGAAAGCAAATTTATACAAAGGAGGAGAAAGGTCCATTTGGAGAAATCCTCCCCCCTTCGTCTTGAATATAAAGATTCCGTGACAGCCCATGTGCAGATCACTGGAAGGCCATTTTCTTGCATAGTCCTTGAGGTGTCTTATACCCCTGGAGGTGTGCTCCCAGAGACCCTGCTCTGTGCTCATCTCCTGGATGTTCTGGTCTAGAAAAATAAGGGTTACCCAAAACAGACCACAAGTAGTCTCCTTGGGTGAGGAAGATGAAATCTATGCCACACAGTTTCAAGACAATGCTATGGAAGAATATGTAAGACCCATAAGCAATAGAGAAGAGGAAGTCAGGGAGGAAGTTGGGGGGAAAGGCAAGGCAAGAGTTAACACTGAGCAGAAATTCAATGAGGCTGAGGAGTACTCCCAGAGGGAAAGTGGGAGCGGCATCCCGGAGATGCAGTCCTACTTATTCATCTTATAAATTGTGCTGACAGCATACCAGCACTTTTTAACTGAGCAACAGGAACACATAGCCAGTCAAAAAACTGAGTCATTTGGCATTCACAAGATGTTCACATGCCAAAACATGGCCTGACCCACATCACTCTTTTGTACACCAAAATATAATATATACTCATTCTAAGAAGTGATGAGAAGCAGTACAAATTTTTCTTCTTCTTCTTTCCATGGCAGCACTCTTGCTCCACACCCAGCATTCTGCGCAATTTACACGTGGGAAAGATTGAAAAGGTCATGTGACATCAGCTCAGCCCGCCCACACATTGGATTGGGATTCTGTTGGCAAACTGCAGGCTCTCGGTCCTGCAAAATTAACCGGGACGGGAACATCGACCTGTGACAATGTGTTTTTTGGTTTCTACAGTGCTTTTTAGAAATATGATACGAGTATCCCAAAGCATGCCCTGAAGGGTATGAATCTGAACTTCCGTAGGAAAGAAACATGCAAAATGGAGGAAAGGAAAGGAGAGTATACCATTTCTCAAGATGTGACTCTTCGCACCTCTTTTTCCCCCCCAGAGAGCACTGAATGTTGATAACAATTGTGAAGACTCTGAGGCCTTTCGGTATTTTGGAGAACATTTCACAAAGCAAACTTTAGTCATGTAAAATGGGTAAACATGATGTGAAATGTATTAACACATTTGGCGAATTCTGCAAATATATTTTTACACAATTAGCTTAATTATTTAGATACATATTAAACCTTACTTGCCTCAAGCGATTTAGCATGGAATGTAATTTCACATATTATCACAAGAAAAACACATTTATAGGAAATCTGTGTCTTTCCTTTCATAATAACACTTCAACCCATCATTATTTGAGATATAAATAGAGAGTTTATATTTCAAGGATGATGAGCACTGTACTTGCAGAGAAAGTATCTCCTGATCCAGTCTAACAAGTGCCCCCCTAAAGCTCTCTGTTCATTTCTTGTATTGAAACAGACTCTCTTTCTGCTCCATCAGCAATACAATAACCATATGCAAAACAACGTGCCCCCACCTTGTCCCGCACTGAAAAGATTTGTTGTACTTTATTTTGAAGGGACTTTTAAAGTGAAGAGCACGCAGGACTAATTCCAAAAGAGTTTTGAAGGAGGCAGGGGTGATCGTAGTTCCACACGTCAATGGGAAAATCTCGCTCAGTAGTGATTGCTTATTGTCTTCCCACTAATATTTCCAGTGGACCGTGGGTAGCGTTACTTCCTGAGAGGGAAAATTATTTTTGGAAGTCCGTTATATCGGTCATCCTTGCAACAGAAAAAAGGAAGCATTAATGATAGGAACACTTGACGCTTGTATGGTGTTTAAAGATTTTTAGAGGGCTTCACACACATTACTTTATTATGAAACTACTCAATGATCCAGGCAGTGCTGAGTATCAGTCATTTGCATTTGGAGAAACTCCATTTTCCAAAGGGAAAAAATAAATCATAGAAGTAACTTGCCATAGTCACTTAAACTGTGACCACCCAGACTGAAATATTCTTACTGAATATGTTTTTGGCATTTTACTATATGACAAGCAATAACATTTTGAAGTGAAGGGGAAGATAATGTCTATCTATATGTATATACACACAGATCTTACACAAACTATCTTATTAATTCCTAGTTATGTAGATTTGATCTAAAAAACAATCACCTTTTCTATATTTTGTAACTTCAGAGCTTCCAGAGGTAGTAATAGAGGGAAACTCTCTACCTAAGGTCAAGGAGAAGCACAGAGAATAGCACAGGAGCCTCTCAAGCTGAGACCACTGTGAATGGTACGCTGCCAGCCTTAAGAATTTCTTCTGAGGTAGAAACCAGTCACACTGGAAGAAAGACCATTTGACTCCATTTGTGTTGCTTTTCATTTAGAGCTAAACCAAGGAGGATGAGAAAAATGTCTCTCCAGCTAGTCTGAGTATGTCACAGGTAATGAATGACTCAAGGAATCGAAGGCAGGACACTGTCAGGGAATCTGAAGGAGACCAGGGGATGCCAGGATGGAGAAATTTACCTCACGGAGCCATGCGCAGCTCAGGTTGGTGTTAATGTCAGTTTAAATCCTTTTCTACTCAACAGCCCAGCCTAGAGAAGGGGCTGGAGCTGTCCCTCTGACTGATGGCTGACACCTCAATTAGAAAAGCTTCTCTTTCAGGGAAGATCCAGGGGTGGAAGAACAGAGCAAGGAAGCAACCGACCTCATACACCCTGACAGGCGAGCCCAATACTCTCTGAACGACAGGATGGCACAGCAGACCTTCACCTTCCCATTTTTTAATGTGCTCATTTCTACAAACCTGAAGACGCCTGACTGAACTGTTTGTAATGTTGACGCCCAATTTTAAATCGTGTGTATCTGCAGGAAAAAGTTCTTAGTGGGGCGCCTGGGTGGCTCGGTGGGTTAAAGCCTCTGCCTTCGGCTCAGGTCATAATCCCAGGATCCTGGGATCGAGTCCCACATCGGGCTCTCTGCTCAGCCGGGAGCCTGCTTCCCCCTCTGTCTCTCTGCCTGCCTCTCCACCTACTTGTGATATCTCTCTCTGTCGAATAAATAAATAAAATCTTAAAAAAAAAAAAGTTCCTTAGTCAGTGAATGAGACTAGCCCATAAGCCCGCGCTGCCCCTCTTGCTGCGGGTTAGTTACGCTCTCCTCTTCATCCAGGTGCCTTATCTCAGAGGAATATTTTTTTGAAAATGCCTGTGTGTGAAAATTGGTCACTGTGTGTGTGTGTGTGGCAGAAACAGCAATAACCCTCCCCCCAATATTCCATTTGGCCTTTGCAGTCAGGTGGGACCATGGCTACTAATCCAATGAAATGCATATGGAAATGGCATGTCAGTCAGCTGCCATATGGAAATCTACACGTGGGTTTCTCAGTTCTCTTCCTGCAATTCAGTAAGGCTTGTGTTCCAGGGGAGCAGCTAGAAGATGACCGAGCCTCTGTCAGGCTGGTTTTCTGAGTGACCACGTGGAGCTGAGCCTCTCACTTGCTCATCTCCCGTATACCCCATGAGTACGCATACATGTATGTGAGGTTTAGCCCTGAGAGGTCACTAGGAACCCCATGTAGCCTAGCCCTTACTCACGAATGCAGTATGAGAGCTCCAACTTTGGCAACAGACTAAGGCAATTAAGTTATGAAATGAAGACTCACATCAGGAGCCTATAAAAATATGTCTGTGTTTGCAGCTTGGAGGTTTGTCCTTTTCTGTTACAGCTCTGAGGTAAAGAATTTAGCAATAGAGAGACAAGCTGAAATTAAATGTGCAGTAGAGAGCCTTTTGGAAAACTCACAGCAGTAAAGTTGCCAAATTTGGTATTTCACCTACTAAACATATCACACATTTGTCCATTCTCTCCAATTCTACTACTGGCATTAAGCTGAAGCCACCAGGCTGTGGCACTCACTCTAGGTACCCTCTTATCCACTGGCCTCATTTCAGCCTGCATCCTTTTCATCACCCCCTCCCCCAATCGAAATCTGCAATAAGTTCTCATTGCTCTGAGAATAAATTCCAAAATACTGACTATGGTTCCCAAGGCCCTATGTGAATGGATGACAGGGGCGAGAAGCATGGAAAGTCATCCCACCCAGCTTACCCAGAGGCTCCAAAGGGCTCCTAGGGCCAACTTGTCTGTGGCCTAACCAGCTAGTGGAGATTTATCCCAGGGTTCAAAACAGAGTATTGGGGGGCACCTGGGTGGCTCAGTGGGTTAAAGCCTCGGCCTTTGGCTCGGGTCATGATCCCAGGGTCCTGGGATCGAGCCCTGCATCTGGCTCTCTGCTCGGTGGGGAGCCTGCTTCTTCCTCTCTCTCTCTGTCTGCCTCTCCCCTCAACTTGAGATCTCTGTCTGTCAAATAAATAAATAAAATCTTAAAAAACAAAAACAAAAACAAAAGCAGAGTATTGGGCAAAAAAGCTATTTGGTGTTAGCAGCATTCATTGCCAAAACTGCAGATGGGGGAAGGCAAGGAGATAAAAAGACACGGTCACAGACCTGTACCCCTGGGGATAAAAATATATGTTTATAAAAAATAAAAAATTAATAAAAAAATAAATTAATTTAAAAAAAAAAGACACGGTCACAATGAAACAGACTAGCATTTATACAAGTCTCCTGTTCCATACAATGTAGCCTTTCTGCCAAAGTTACTTTTCAAAACTCATTTAGATCTTGTGACCTTCCTCCTAAGACTCTCTACTAGTCCTTACATAACATTTAAGGCCCTGCATGTTCTGTGTCCCCCAAATGCACCATCTGGGGGAGAGGGAAGCTGGAAGGCCATTTTCACTATCTATCCCCTTCATCACTCTCAAGACCTGACTCCAGTGTTACCTTCTTGTGCCTACTTCCCTGAGTCTCTCAGTTACTTGAGCTCTCCCAAGCAATGGGTTAACAGCTGGGAACCAAGATCAACCATGAGGTATTATCACTGATATCATTATATCACATTATATCATTATATGTCATACCATTATGTATATATCATATCATATCTCATCTCATCTCACATCAGATTATATCATATCAATATTTCTTTCCTCTTAGACTGTGGGCTGCATGAGGACAGGAACACCATATTGTCTAGCTCCATGTCTTTCCCTTTTCCTTGGATCAAGACACGAGTTCTAACATCTGATGTACATTGTAAACTCTCAAGAAATGCTCTTTTTCCTGCCTTCCTTTTGGAGCTTGTTAGAGGAGTATAAACTATTGGGATATCTATCTATCTATCTATCTATCTATATATATATATTTTTTTTCTTTTTTCTTTTGATCGGTATCCTGAATGATGACAACAAAAAAACTTCCTGGTGGACATTACTTATAAATGACTTATTTCCTTGAAAAGGCTGTTATTACTTCACTCCACGTGCGATTTCTGAGGTTCCCCAGATCCTTGAAGGCCAGGAGGAGGCAAAGGGCGAAGTGCTGCTGGGAACTACTCTGAGCAATAAAAATGGTGCATCTGCCATCTAGTGGTAATGTTGTATAAATGCACCTGGACTTGAACGCAATCTCAAGGGCCATCCTAAGGTGAACACAGAGTAAATATAATTCCTGAAGTGTATCGAGATCCTTCTGTGTCCCAGGCACTGTGCTAAGTGTTTTATGTAGATTATATCATTTTCTCTTCAAGGCAATAATATGCAGTAGGCCCTAACTTCACACCCATTCTATAGATGAAAAGTTTGAGGCCCTGAAAAGTTAAGGTTTCTAACCCCGCTGGTCTGACTGCAGAACCTACAGCCTTAAAGACCACACTCTAAGAAAAGATAGTCAGCTGAGCTGGGCTCTGTGAAGAAACATTCATTTCTGTGTTAATAGACATAACAATTATTAAGTGTTTATAATCTTCGAGTTGGAAAAATAAATTTATGTTTGTTTCATTTTTACAACCTGATTACCATTAACCTTGTGTTACAGATGGAGAGACTTTCTCTCACAAGAAATGAAATAACTGCATAAGGTCTTGCCAGCAATCGAAAGAGCCAGGATCCAGACTTGGGTTTTAGTCACCAAACTCCATATTGTACCCACTGCACTCCGGTTCAAGTATGGTAAAGACAAAATGTCACAAAGAGGTTTTATAAGCCTATGTTTTAAAAAAAGAGATTTTCATTATTCAAATGGTTAGTGCCCCAGTTCCCTTGGTGGTTGAGTGAATTTAGTGTTTGAAGAAGAGCCTGTGACTGTCAGAGCAGAAATGGCAGAGTTGCCAGATCTCTTCTCTCCTAGTGGCTCTCCTGTGCTGAGTGCTCCATCTGCCAAAACATCTCACCTACCAATAAACCAAATCACCGGCACCAGCTTCCAGAACCAAACTAAACCCTCTCACTCCCTAAGGATGGATGATTTATTCAGTTTAAAATATGTTTTTACTTTCTCAATAACCACCCAATAACTGACTGCCAGTTCTTAACATTGCAAATCTCTCAAGAAACTCAGCTCCCCGGTCAGTGGGGAAGTTCAAACTAGCTCCTGTGTCTACTGGTGCTCAGGTCAGGGCTACATGTAACTTTATAACACAAATCTCAGCTTCTGATTATAGGATATGTTCTTTCCCTTCATGAAAATGCCCTCTTTGTTGATTTTGGCCACGATTCAAGATTTCTCATCTTTTGTCTATGCAATACTCCATTTTATTCCTTCCTTTAAAATATTTATTGAGATCCTTTCTTCTTAGTCCCTAACCTCAAGGATCTTGCAATCTAAAAGAATGACTTTTCTATTTCTGAGCTATGGTTATATAAATATATAAAAATTAAATTAATAGCAAAGACAATTACAGAGTGTGCTAAGTAACAGGGAAGGAAGTAAAAAGCGAAAGGATGGAGAATAACATAGCTAAGGAACACCTGCATATCTGAGCATTTGAGCTGAGACCTGAAAGAGTAAAGGGGTAGGGAAGTGGGAAGAGTTACAATTAGTCTGTGTGAGTTCCTTTCCGACTTACTTCCATGGGCTGTCACTGCAATCATGCCCCTAATCTCCTTCCCACCTTCTCATCATCCCATCTACCCTCAGATCTCTGGGCATTTATGGTCTAGCAGTGCACGTCCTTACAGAGATCCATGCATCTCTGTCTCTTATGTTTGTGCAATGTGCTTACATGTAGGCTCCTTGAAACTCTATTTTCTAAGTTCCTCACATATAGACCTCCCTTGACTGCCTTGGTGTGGTGGAGTGAGTAAGAAAACAGTAACAGGCAGATTTTTGGGGTGAGAGAAAGGAAGTGGAAAAGGGGTAAGAACATCTGAAAAAAAGATTCTGGAGAGACAATGGGCTTGATTATGGAAGGCTCAGGGCAGGTGAGAGTTACATGCTTATAACATTGACAAGCAAAATGTTCTAAAAAGTAGGAATTTCAAATGATATAAAACTTGTTCTCCTAGCACAAAGATGATTTTGAATTACTTGCATTTTGTGACATCAGATGAGAATTAAACTCTTAAATATTTTGCTGCCCACAGAAATCATCTCTTTATCATAGCAGTGACAAGTGTGTGGGCTGTTCTTTGGTGAGGTACATAGAGCCTCAATTACCATCCCTTCATAGAGAATATATTATGTGAAGAATTCAAAGTGTCGCTATAAAAGTACCATTTTCTTATTCAATAATTTTGTGCTTCGTGTTTTCAAGTCCTGTCTCCTTACTCTCCTAATCCCTCCCCAAATATACAAACATAAAAACAATGACCCCAAATAGTAATTTTTCTTTATTCTTCTTAGGCTGGCAGAGCCAGAAAATCCTTCACAGAAGAGACAAGCTAGATTATATTCAACCTCACGCACCATCAACACAGTTGTCAGCCATGTACATGTTCATTACAGGGACGGTGTAAGAAGCAAAGTGAGCACAGCTGGATTTTCAGATCCTAGGTTGAGTCTGCAGGGCTGACGGCTAGAAACATCATCTTTTCACTTATACACTGAGAAAATTTGATCTGGAAGTCATTGAGAGAGAATATGGAAGCCCCATGATGTCACTCTTACTGAGTGACTTTTCTATTTCTGAGCTATGGTTCAGCACAAGTAACGGGCAACATAAGCAAAGTGATTATTGAAATAATATTCATAGATATACACTTACATAATATTTGGGTTTTTGTAACAAAAGTGTTTTTTTCAGATAATTCATAATCCTGAAATATTTTTCAAAATAAGTAATTCCACACTTTGAAAATTTTATATATTCTTTCCTCTTCATTACCACCCGAAAGAATCCACTGTTTTTCCTCTTACAAAACCCACTGTAGCTAAACAAGACTCACCATGAAAGAAATGTAATTAATAGTTATACTAACAGCAGTAAAAGGATTACTCTAGTTGTTTGTCCTCTATGAATGTTTGGTTGAAGATTGAATTTTTATTGTGTTTATTTTTAAATGTCATATTTAGAAATACTTTGTTGGAGGTCTTAACAAGTGGACCTTTGCTTTTGTTCCAGGAATTACTAAAATGCAAGCCAAAGTATTCCATATGCTCCTTTTTTACTTAACTGCCTAATCAAACTATTCTCTCAAGGGAAGAAGATCACTTCATTCATTCTTTACTGCCTGTTTAATTGATTGATTCTCTTCATGGCGGACATGAAATCGATGCTTTGGGGACCAGTTTTCTGAAAGAAGAATGAATTTAATATGTACATATATGAGTCTTTCCATCACTCGCACATCTCTCTCCCTCCCATGACATAATGTCATAAACAGCCAGCACTGACCTGGAAATGCCACAAAACACATGAGTTGCATTGTGGACACTTAGAACAAAGCAGTATGTCTCTGCATCGTTTCTTCCATTCTCTAAATGTCTCAAGACTCCACTTGATGGTGGAGGCCTCTCATCTCAACTAACTCAGTTCTCTGCAATGGAAATATTCTTGGAGAAATGTATTCTAAAATACCCAGGCTTACTTTTCATACAACAAGCTAACTAGCTAAGTCTTTCATCTTGAACTACTTTATTTAATTCAGCTATTTCCACTTTATTAACAGTGAAAATTTCTTTAAACTATTACCATTTTCCTGACCCATACTATTATTTTTTTCTGTTTTGAGCTCTTATATTTGTGTAAATTATTATGAACTTTAATTAGGTCATTATAGTTCTCCACAATAATTCTCTTTTATCATTGGACAAGAAGAGCTATCTTTTGGCACTTCCCCCACACCATCCTTTAAAATATTTAAAGGCAAAAAATCACTTGCTCAGCTTATGAATTGTTCTGTATCTTTGCTGAATCAGGAAATAAAGGGCCAAATCTTCATGAACTGCTACAACATCGATAGGCCCTCTTGGGTCAGTTGTTTATTCTAGAAGTTCAGAATAAAGATGCTTTTATCACTTTAAATACTCAGCCAAGCATTGATGAAAAATTAAGAAAACTCAGAGAAGAAACAAACTGCATCAGACATGATATGGTATGTGTCCCTTCTGGAGTGGGAGATACAGGCTTCCCATTATGGAATGAATAAGTCATGGGAATAAAAGGTACAGCATAGAGAACCTAGTCAATAATACCTAATGGTGGTGTATGGTGACAGACAGTAGCTACACTTGAAGTGAACACAGCATAACATAGAGAGAAACTGAATCACTATGTTGTACACTGGAGACTCATGTACCGTTGTATGTCAACTATACTCAAAACAATTTTAAAAACAGATATGTATCCCTTCTAATTTTGATCAGGCCTGACCAGTATGTTCTGTCTATGTGGTTTTACCACCTCAGTCTAGCTGGTCACTTGGCGTTGAGAGTATCTCTGTCTGTCTGTTTCCCTCTCTTCTGCATCCCTCAGTCACACCAACTAGCCTCATGCACAGAGTTTCTGGCTGGCCCATCAAATCTGGATTATATGGAGGTTGTGTCACTTGGGCCAGATGATCTTAAAACCTACATGTTAACAACTCACTGTGAACTCTAACGTGTGATAGGTCAGGAGGTAGAAAGCTGGGTAGGTATTACCTGTCCTTTATCCAGTGCATAAACTGCTCTGAGATTTTGTCATGCGTTTTGTCCAGAGAAGTTATCATGCGACCTGTTGAGCAGACATATCCCCTAAGTGATCATCTAGGTCACCACAACTCATCAGGAAGCCCCGCCTGAGCAGTACTGTACCACATTGCATTGCTTCCTGTGCTTGCTTGCCTCTTTTCCTCTTTCTTATTCTCATCTCCCTGGGTTTGTAGCTCTAAATAAAGTATTGGCACTTAATTCTTGCCTCAAGTTCTGCTTTCTAGGGAATCTAGGCAAAGACAACACTATAAAAGCAATAGGCTTATTTTTCTTTTTCAATTTGAGAGTCTATGAAAATTACTAAGGAAAACTATTTGTGGTGCTAGAATCTCCAAGGGCACGTTTATCTTATATTTATGAATTTCTAAGTTTTACTTAATTCTCCAGTGGATATGTGAGTGTCCTAATGTAAATTACTTAGTACCTATTACAGTTGGTATTCACATTTGGGATGTTAAAGTATCTATGCTTTTGTTTATGGTTTTAAAATGATTTGTTTGAAATATTTATTTTATAAGCTGATATCACCTGGAAAAATGTTAACTCTACACTTGAGAACCCCAGCAGATCCTAGCTTAATGAGATGATCAAACTTAACATTGTCAATATTGAAACAATCCAACATCCTGTGCCTCCTAACACGGAGGAGACTAGCCCATCAAGCCCATCACTATAGTGGTTTTCCTGACTAAAACACATTACATGAATCTAACCTTGAGAAAGCGATAGGCAAGTCTAAATGGAGAGACATATTCTAAAGAGTAACTGGACTATACTCTTCAAAAGTGCTAGGTCAAGAAAGATAAGAAAGGCTGAGGAGTCATTCCTAATTTAAGGAGACTAAGAAGTCATGACATATAAAGGCAATGCATGCTCCTTGATCGTACTCTGGAGCAGAAGAAAATCATTATAAGGAATAACATTGGAACCACTGATGAAATTTCAATGTGAACTGCGGATTCTATAACATAATTGTACCAACATTAAATGGTACCCAGACGATACCCAAAGGGGGAAAGTTTGAAAGTTTGAGTAGAGCACTTCTCAGGAGAGGCAAAGTGCTAAAGAAAGAACAAAGTGTGTGGATGTGCTTATTACTTAGTTTAACACCAGCTGTGACAGAAAACAAATCTCAAACTTCCCAAGCATACCAAAGAAGAGGTTTTTGTTTTGTTTTTGTTTTCGTTTTTGGTTTTTGCATATGTAACAATCCATGCAGCTTTCCTCCACATAATGACTCAGGTATCTACTCCTTGCCATCTTGTGGTTTCTCTGTCCTTCAGGATCTCACAGTCACATGCAGTCAACAGTGGGCAAAAGAAAGTGCAGAAGTCCTAACTGACTTAAAGTCTTTAGCCTGACACAAATCACTTCTGCTCACATTGCTTTGTCAATAATTAACACGTGGCCATATCTCAAAACAAGTGGGGCTAAGAAATGTAGATACTGGCTGGACAGCTGTGTCCTCCTTGTGACAATACTTTGTGGCAAGTGGAGCATGAATTTTTGTAGATGATGTAGCAGAAGGAAAATGTCTCCTGTATTGTATAATATGCAATGACCTAACTACCATTCACTGAGCACCTATTATGTGTCAGACATAAAGCTAAAAGTTTTACTTGTCCTTCACTCAAAATTCTTATGAAATAAGAGTCATTATCTTTATTCCACAGATAGAAAGCCAGGAGCTTTCTGAAGTGAAAAACAACTTGTCCCAGGACACACGTTAGGTGATGTTATTTTGAGGTTTGCCTTGCTCTCAATCCCCTGTAGTGTTTACATGCATGAATCTAGGATAGACAGCCTGATTCCAATCTCGGCTCTGACCTTTTAATTCCATGACCATCAGCGAGTTATGTCATCTTTTAAGTTGCAATTTTCCCATCTATAAATGGGAATAATGCTCCCTCACATAGTTTTTGTTGTTGTTTTCTAAAAGGAGATAATGTTTATAAAGTTCTGAGCTTGGTATTTCACTGAGTACAGGAAATGGAAATATTAGGCAAACCCTCCCTGAGTCCCAGTACCACTACCTATGATTAGCCTTTGGATTTTGAGCTCGCTCCACTGCCTGTCTCCTCGTGTGTCAAATAACTAACTAAATAAATAAATAAATGCTATTAAAGTTAAATGGTGTAATATAAAGTAATTAACTTGGTGTATGTTGCACAGAGTTTTGTCACAAGAAGGACACAGCTGTCCAGCCAGTATCTACATTTTTTAGCCCCACTTGTTTCGAGGTATGGCCACATGCTAATTATTGACAAAGTATTGTGAGCAGAAGTGATTTGTGTCAGGCTAAACACTGACAGGACTTATGCACTTTCTTTTGCCCACTGTTGACTGCATGTGACTGTGAGATCCTGAAGGACAGAAAAGCCACAAAATGGCAGGTATCAGTAGATACCTGAGTCATTATGTGGAGGAAGGCTGCATGAATTTTTACATATGCAGAAAAAAAGTGCTTAATAAGTGTTTATACCACTTTCCTATATCTGTGGTAACAAATTTAGTGGCTTACACAATACAAATTTATTATCTTACAGTTCTGAGATCAGAAATTCAGCATCCGTCTCTCTGGTTAAAGTGAAAATGTTCATACTCCTTCTGGAGGTATCCAGGTTCCAGGGGCCACCTCCATTCCTTGCCTTGTGGTCCCTTCCTCCATCTTTAAAGCCATCAGCATATATCTCATTTCTCTGATCTCTGCTTCTGTCCTAACATCTTCTCTCTCTGACTTTGACTTTCCTGCCTCTCTCTTATAAGGACTGTTATTATTATGTTAGACTCACCCAGATTATTCATGGTAATTTCTCCATTTCAAGTTTCTCAACTTTAATCCCATCTGCAAAGTTCCTTTTGCCATATGAGGCAACACATTCACAAGTTTTGATTCTGAGGATTAGGATGTGGGCATCTTGGAGAACATTAATTCAACCTATCATGTTGTTAGCAGTAATATTTGTAAAACCAGAAGTTAATCAAATAAAGTAACACATATATTTGATTACAGCAATGCCTGGAATCAGGAAGAACTTGATAAAGCTTAGATCCCTCATATACCAAAAAACCCTTCATAACCTCTGATACTTGAAGATATCATCGTATTTCCCTATTCCATCATGGTGTGTGTGTGTGTGTGTGTGTGTGTGTGTGTGTGTGTTTTAAGAAATACGAATGTTTTACCCTTAATCTATTTCGTGGTTAAGAACTGGCTCAAGTTGCCTTGTAATTTTCTGACATTTTAGCTAGAACTGTTGTCTCCATACCTTTTTTTTCTGTTGAAATGAGCCTGCTGCAAGATGTTGGTTAAGCATGGGTCTTCTCAGGCCATGAGGAGAGCTCATCCTTGGGCTTCCAATGGGAGAAGTCATTAAAAACATAGCAGGACTAGACATTTTTAGAAACTTCCACGTACACTGGAGAATCCTGGCTTAAAAAGTAATAATTTTTTAAAAAGCCAAATTGCTCAGCTGAACCTGTAGACATTCTGGCTTTTAGTGAGTTTAAAGTATATTTTATGACATTAGAAACATGAGAACATGTGTTATCTGGCCTGGGGAGGAAAGCAGCACCCCTAAATTCTAATCATTTCTTTCACCAATCCAAAGGAAATCTCTTAAGGCTTTAAAAGGTTGGGTTAACAACACTGAAAATATTTTTATTTTTCACACTCCTCTGCTTTTCTTGGTTCCATCTGGGACCAGAATCCAGCACGTTGAAATACCAGGAGAAAGGCAGTCCTCAAACATTTCCAGTCTGACGAGAGGCAGGAAATAGCAGAAAGCTCAGAAGGGCAGATTTTCTTTTCTGCTTACAAGATTTCCAGGCTAATTTCATATGTTAACAAGTTTGCATAGGTATTAGTCAATATGACTTGGGAATATCCACATTTAAAAACCTGTAGGGCTTTTGTGTTCCAGAAATGAATATTCATCTTTATTGTTGTCGTGTTATTAATTATTAATATAAATGACATCATTTTTAATTTATGTAACAGTTTTCTTGTGGGAATTCCTACATCTTTAAATAACATGAGTGTGGCAATTATTTGCTCTCAAAATGTCGCATTAGGAGATTAGAGTTGGGATGGAAAGTTATGATTTTTTAAAAGACAAGCATGATGTTGGTTTCAGTTCACTGACAAATGCAGCTAAGTCTTTATTTAGTTATATGAATAAATGCAAGAAAAAGTAGGAGGAATACCAATTGTTTAAGAAAACCAAAATGATTTAGCAAAGAATGTAAAAAATATCTCAATATTTTCTGCACATAAGTAAATTCACCAACTCAAAGTTCTCCAAATATGGCTTCAGAATGCTTTAGAGGAGCCAGAGCCAACTCTCATGAGTCAACAAAATAAAAATACCTTAAGGGAATGATTTAATAGCTATTTCCCATTCCTGGTTGTAATAGAATAGGCCTAATTTTTTTTTTTTTTAAATCTACAGGACATTGTGAAGTTGGGCTTTGTTTGATGCTCAGACCTTTTCATATGCTCATATTGAAAAACATGAGAAACTCTGAGGAAAAGAATAATTTGTGGCTGTAGCCCCAGTCACAAGGGATTTAGAGATCATGGAGATCAATGAGACGGAGCTCTCACACTTTGCTCAGAGAGTCCAGAAGCACAACAGATTTAATTTACGATAAGGACACATTCACATGAAATTAGTTTGTCCTGGGTCTTCTTAGATCATGAGCATGCTGACACCAGGGCTTGTATCTGTAATGTGTCTCATCTGGTATCTCCAGTAGGTTCTAGTTACCATTCAATATTTATGGAGCACCCAGTCCTAGGTATCAGCAACTGGGCTATTAGAATAGAACTATGGCGTCTTCAGCACTTCTGATGAAATTACTAATTTAGGCATCTCATTATCAAACATTTATTGGCTTTCTACGATACCCTTTTGATGAGACTATACTTCAGATATTCAGGAGCTTACAGTTTATGGAGCTTACAGTTTCATGAGAGAATACAAACAATAAGTGGGTTGACACCAACATAAATTACAAATTTGGAAAAGTGCTGAAAAGTAAAGGAACAGGATTTGGGGTGAGAGAAAATGGTTAGGAAAGCCCTATTTCTTTATATAGCGATTAATGTGTAATTGGGATCCATTAAAAGAACTAAAGAGCATTCCAAGGAACATATAAGACCCACCCATGTTACAGGATAGTGAGTTATCTGTTCAGATTAGCCTTTGCCTCACTGATCAAAGAAACAGCAGAAGTGTGTCATCCATCTTCTGACCTGAGTCCATTTGGCTTCTCCAATAACAGTTTTTGAGCCCCTTGACTCAGCCTTGCTAAGGCTCACTCTCTTCTGTATCTACCTACCCTACCACCACCTGTGAGGAAAGGTCAAGCTAAGTTCTAGGCACCAGTAAGTGCTTTCTCCACTTGTCCTAAAAATATGACCTCCTAAGCCCAAACATGTCTGGTGTTATCTTTTCCCATCATTTCTAAGTCTCTTCACAATTTTGAAAGGTTATTTGTTAACTTTTCTTCAAATGTCATCACAAAAATGAACACTTCTGGAAAGTTTAAGGAGTGATAAAGGCTTCATATCTGATACCCTTTGTTTACCCTAAGCAAAGTGTTCCCAGTTCATCTATGGTTTGGTTCCTTTCTCACTGAAATATGAGTAATCAGGGTAGAAACAGGTTGAATCCAAGAGGGAGAGAAGTAAAGGAACTGATAGTAGAATTTCTGCATAGAATGAAACAATTCCCCAGAACCACAAGTGTACAGGGTCCACAGGTAGGACAAAGAGAAGGTAAGATGGAATCGTGTTTGTAGCCAGGTGAGACACTGAAATTAGATTTTGAACTCCTAGCTCCTTTTCTAATGCATTTTTCCCTTATAAACTTGCTTCAGCTTCCTAGGCTAGGATTTCAAAAATGAAAACTTCATGTAACTCTGAAATTCAATTTTTAATAATATTAAGCCAATAATGTTTTCAAAATTGGCAATCAACTTTAAATTTTTACCTGCCATTTTAATGTTAGGGCCAAATTTTACTTGTAAGGCAATAAATGGAATTAGAATTAATATGCAATATTAAGGTACAACCTGCCTTGTTTAGACAGGGGAAGTAAGCAATTATAACTTAACTATAATGGAAAGGAGAAGCATCTTTAAGAAACTGTGCTTGTTCAGTTTTCTGATCGTAGTCAAGTTCTCTTTTATTGACCACACCCCCCAAAAAATAAATGTCTCTCGAAAGAGAGTAGCCAAGCTAGTTAGTGACCTCACTCTTCCTTAAGTGTTGGCTCAATTTTTTGCCTTGTATAAGTTCCTTTGTGAAAAACATTTATGGTTGTGCCTTTTAAGGCTTAGAATTAGCCAGCTGGTTTCTAATTTTTTGTAGAACTCTTACAAATATTTATGCGCTTTGATATATCAGTTTTAGGGCCTGCAATTTTGGAACTAGGACTTTAACAATATAAAAGTATATGCTTTTAGGTAGTTTGATCATTCGTTAACCATAGGGAAAGATGTAGAATCTTATCCTTCATGGGTATTATTCTTTAAAAGACAATAGTTTAATCTTATGATCTTACAATTCCCTTACATTTCTTGCTATTGAGGGTTGTTATATTTAGCTTTGTCTTGTGGTCAGATAGCTATTGAGGCTGTGTCAATAAAACATTCACTCTTTCCTTAACAAATTTGTCTGTTCAGAACTGGAGATACTAAGATAAATAAAGTCCTCGCCTTTAAGAAACTCACAACTGGTGGGAAAAGAAGCAAGGAAACTCCGATCCTCCAAGTGAAATGGAGGCTTCTCAGACTACATGGTCCTTAGCCAGTGTCTCGGTGGATGAATAGAGGTTTAACAGGCAGAACAAAAGGGAAAGACACGCCAAGAGGAAGAAATAGCATCATAAAGGCACTTAAGAATGAAGGAACATGGCATATTAAGGGAAATGAAAGAGTAGTATAGAAATGAAAGAGGGGGCCCATATAGAAAATAGCTAGAGATGAGTGGGCAGGTCATGGAATTTGTATTATGGGACTAAGGAGCTTGAGCTTGGGTGTTTTCTTAAAGCCATTGGAGAATCATAGAAGGACTTTAGGCAGGAAAACATATAGACAGACTGCTAATTTAGAAAGCTGTCCTTGGTGACAAAGTCCCAAGGGTTGTTGGTGACAACCCTTGGTGAAGGTTTGGGACAGGTCAACCAGAAATGGAGATTTCTTCAAGCGTATATTGTATGAGTACCAGAGAGAAGTAATTCAGTCTAGAATTGAATCTAGGTTGAGGCAATGGGGTTGGGGAAGAGTAGTACTGTCATTTCTGTCGGAGCTCGTGACTGGGTGGATGTGGGGTTGAGAAAGTCAGAGAAATCTAGGGCACCTCCCAGAAGCTTGGGAGTTGCCTTGCATGCAGAAGAGTTTGGGACAAATTGTTGTGGGTATTAATCTATGTTATGGCCAAAGAGGATAATTAGAACAATGCCCAAACCTCTCTTGATAGTTTATAGTAGTAGCTAACAAGCAGTGCAGGCTGGCTCTGTGCCAGGCACTGGTCTTAGTGTGTTCCCCATGTATAGAATAAGGGCTGAGTGTACCAATTCAGAATTCAGACTGTCTGAATTTAAAACTTTCCTTTTTTGCTAACTGACTATACGATCTTGGGTTGGTTACTTAATTTATACCTCAGTTTCTTCATTCATAAATTGGGTGGGGGTTGATAATAATAAAATCAATCTCCTATGGTGGTTTTAAGGATTAAGTAATCTACTTAAGGATTTAAAGATTAAGTAATTCACTTAGATGAGTGGCATGTAGAAAATATTTGCTGAATATTGATTACTATTACTGTTGTTATCACATATATTAACTCACGTAAACTCACAAAATCTAAAGAGATAGGTACTATCATTTCTTCTATCATTTCTTTTTTTTTTTTTTTTTTTTTTTTTTTTTTGCAGAAGGATACTGAGATGCTGAGAAATGGTAGAGCTAGGAAATCAAACCAAGCAGTCAAACACAGGGACCTTTACTCTTAACTACACCACCATACTCCTCTCTGTAGTGCTTTAGAAGCTAAATTCAAGGGTGTTAACTGGAAGGGACTGGTCCAGGTAGAGACAGGTAGAGGTAAGGAAAGTCCCAGCACCCCCATTCTATTCAAAGGAAACCTGCATTTGATACTCCTCTGGAAGTGCTGACAGACATAATAGTTCTGTCACTGAGTTGACTTCATGACAAGCACTTGATCCCTCTTAGCAGGGAGGCAAACATCTCCCCACCCTGTTCCTCAACTATTCCACTGATTACTGCTTCCCCACACCTTGTTCCAGGACTGCCCAGACAAAAGAAATGCCTGTCACACCGCTTTTATAAATTAGCTTAATTCGTCCCACTTTCACTGCTAGTTTGTCTAAATTAGTAATAGCCTTTTCTAAATTTGCAGTTTTCAAAACTTTATTTTTATGGAAAGAGGCAGTTTAGTGTAGTGGTTAAGAGTTTTAGCTTGGGAATCAGAAAGATCTGCTTGGCTCTGCCAACAACTAGCCAAATTTAGTAAATAAAAATTCTGGATGCTCAGTTAAATTTGAATTTCAGATAAACAATGGATATATATTTTTTAGTATAGTAGTATATTTGGTATATTTCCTGGGACATACTTACACTTAAAAAAAATCTAACCATTGTTTATCTGAAATTCAAATTTAACTGGGCAACTTGTAGTTTATCTGGCAACCTTACATGGGACTTAACTTCTCAGTGCCTCCACTCTTTCACCTACAAAACAGGGATAATGAAAGATAGTGATATTGACCATGACTGATATTTGCTGTAAAGATTAAATGAGTTAATATGTGTTAAGCACATAGGAAATGCTTGATACATATGGATTGTTGCTTTTGCTATTCTGGGATGATGGTAAACTAACAAAATATGAGGAAACTTTCAGCACTGATTCTTTTGATTTTTTTTATTAAAAAAAAAAAAAAAAGAACAACCTTAGAATGGGAATGGAAAATGTTCTGCTCAACCTACCTTTATACATCTCAAAAATGGAAATATAAACTCAACTTCATGTTTGTGGTTTGTTTGTTTTTTTGTTTTGTTTTGTTTTGTTTCAGGAGGAACTGGGTAAGTAACTCTTATTTTGCAACATAATTTTCGTGTTTTCTCCTAATTCTTCTGCCCATGAACTACCTGCCAAGCTAACTTTATAAAGAAGGAGAGGTTCTAGGCACTCAGGCCTTTATCATTAAAAATAAAGTAGAAGTAAGATGAGGTAGGGTTCATTAATCCTTCCCTATTTTCTTGGGAAGAATTTGGCAAAAACAGATTCTACAGACTCAGCCAGCCATCTTTGAAGGCTATTTGCCCTGAGCCAATTATATATTATACAATAAGCATACCCAATAATTAACTAATGAATTGGTTTCTTTGGGAAATGGTCAGAAGTGTCAGGGATTGAAGAATATTTAGATTGCCTCTCTGAGTCCTGCTGAAGAAACATCTGGTTCTTTTTTCTTCAATCAACATGCACCCTGAAGGGTCCCAAATTCAAAAATGATTATATTTCATGTCATTTATGTGCCATACAGTTTGACAAATTTAACTTGTAAGAATAAGTGATTCCGTGTTCAATTTACGTTGATCCCATTTTCATCCAAACAACCAAAGAGAGAGAACCATTACAGATTGATAAAAGCTACTGATTGATCTATTGATTTCCAGACCTTAAATCTCCTAGGGAAGTCTTTGTAAAGTTCGTGTTCATAAAATTCTTGTTCTGCCACAAAAGCTCCCAGTGGATTGTGTTTCTCAACTACAAGGAAAATCATCAGGGACAAACCCAGAAAATGTTTCTTTAGTATACACTAGGCAGGAGGGCCTTCCAAATTCAGTCTCAATCTGGTTTCTTCAAAGGTTTATTTTTATTTCATTTTTGAAAACTTTTAATTTGAAGAGGGGGGAAAAAGCCCTTTAAAGCATAACAACCCGCAGTGATGTAAGTGCCTTTCTGTCTCATATATAATCATGTCTGTTTGGACGTGCTGGGTGTCATGTCCAGGGCTATGGTGCCACATTGAGAACAATATTGAACTAAATAGTTTTGACAGAACAGCCAGACCTTTTCTTGGGGCTCCTGCTATATTGCATATCTGCTTCTTTGTACACAACGGGGTGAGCGAGTGATGGAAAGCAGAGAGTTCAATTGTGGTTAGAGTCCGAAAAAGAGCCGTCAATGGAACCTCTTTACTGATTTGCACTAAGGCCTGCGGGACAGAGTGCAGATGACTATATTTTCCAGGTTATCAGGTATAAGAAAAAAGCAAAATCATTTTTCTAAAATGTGTACTTGAGTACAATGAATGCTGTGGGTTATATCCATGCAGATTAATGTCAGCCTGTATGGGCTAGGCTAAAAGAACTTCATTAATCTCAGCTCCTCTTTTCCATTGCTTTATGGAGGTAGTTTATGGGTATTGGGTTGTATGAGTGAACTCTAGATGCATTTGTCTGTAGGCAGAGTGTTGTGTGTATTTATTGACAAGGAGATCATCTTTCTGATTGCGTAATTTACTGAGATAATTTATTGAGATTTTAACTCAATAATATTAAGTGTTGCTGTCACTCTCCCAGACCCCCACTCCTATTCCAGAGGGTAGCTCAGTCTGTACATTTGTGTGCCTCAGGGTAGACCTAACAGGCTTTGTTTTCAAAAAGAGCTGAACCGACCAAAGGAAAAGAAAGGTTCGGAGACTGGAGAACCAGAATCTATCAAAATTGGTAGATATTTTCCAGGAGACACAGAAAGAGGATGGGTCCTGGGGTCTTCATGTGTGTATCAGGCTCCCAAGAAGCACTGAGATGGGTGATAACAAACATCTAATGTGGTAGCAGGTGGCTGTCAAGGGGACCTCACTCTAAGGACAATGCCCTTTTGAGTCTCCCTAAAGGATCATGGTGCCCATGCTTGGCCCAGAGGGAAGGATCTGCTTTCCTTATATTGGCCACAAAGGCTCACTCTATGACCACATGGCCTTACCCAAATTCTTCAATGGACTGAAGACTGAATCGTATTCAATTGATAGTAACAATTATCTTCCCTCAAGTGTTATTTGGATTCTGTGACTTTTCTTCAGAACTGTTATCATGGCTAAGAAATTTGGAATCTCTTCCTCCTGAGTTTGAGGGCTTCCCAGCATGTACGTGGCTAAAAACTATTAAATTAGAGTTTGCAATTTGGCAACTCATGGCTGAGTTCAGCCAGTAGATATATCTTTTCTAATTAATATGGTGTTCAAAGTTGAGCAGCATTTTAATTTTTTTAATCAAGAGATCTCTTTAAGAATCTACATTTCTGACTTCTTATGAAAAAAGACTTATAATCTAGGATCATTAAGCCACAGGCCCACTCTTTCCATCTCTCAGAGTTGGCTACTGAATGTGACATAAGCTCTCCAATTTACTACAATTCTTTTTGCTCTCTTTTCTCTCTGCCTGGGTCTGCTTCCCCTGTTTGCATGTTACCTGGTCTTTGCAGGCATATTTGTTTGAAAGGTATTTAAACCAAGCAGAAATGGATGAATTAACTGGAATCAGGAATGAAATTCAAGGACTGAAATGTGAAAAATTGAACTCTTGAGAAAAGGCCATGGTAAATTTAGTTTATCTTACTAATTGGGGCTGGAAACATGAAGATCAGAATCTAAGTGGAAGAAGACGCAGCAATGCATTAATATATTAGTCTATTGCTAGGTAACAAATTACCCCAACACTCAATGACTTGAATCAACAACAATCAGTTTTTATCTCTCACAGTTTCTGTAGGTCAGAAATATGAAAAGTGGCTTGACCGGTCAGTTCTAGCTTGGATTTCTCATGAAGTTACTGTCAGACAATAACTAGGGAAGGGGTCATGGCAAAGGCCTCTTCACTCATGGGTCTGTAGCCTGGAGAGATTTTCTCAAATGGAATAGTGGGAGTTCTTGGGGATGGATCTCTATTTCTATAAGGTCATTCCACCTGGTCTCCCCAGCATGGCAGTAAGGGCTCCTAGGTCAAGTGACTCAAGGGAAAAAGACAGGTGACAGCCATATCCTTTCGAAGTCAGCCTCAGATAACCCACAGCCTCATTGCTGACTCACTTTATAGGTTGGAGCAGTCACAAACCCCCACCCACATTTGAGGGAAGGAGACATAGACCCTGCCTCTCTGTGGGACAGTCATCAATACCGTTGTGCAGTAGAGCAAGGGGGATGGGAATTCTAGATGGGTAGCGTCTACCTTTGGAAAATATTAATTTGCCATAAATAAAAATAAGAAACAAGATCAGGAGCCTAGAAAATCTGAATGCTATAAAAACAAGAATTCCATTTTCCTGATAAGAACAGGACATAGAAAGGAATGTCTGGAGACTGAAATACCTGCTTACATGCGTTGGTCTGGTTTTTCTCCACCTGACCATAGCCCAAAGGTTAACTCCAGCAGACCCAGACCACTCCACATCATCAAGTTCATGAGGCACCTGTGTGGCTCAGTTGATTGAGCATCTGCCTTCAGCTCCGGGCATGCTCCCAGGATCCTGGGACGGAGTCCTGCATTGGGTTCCTTGCTTAATGGGGAGTCTCCTTCTCCCTCGGCCCCTCACCCCTGCTCACGCTCTCTCTCGCTCCCTCCATCTCTCTCAAGTAAATAAATAAAATCTTTTAAAACAACAACAACAACAACAACAAAATCACCACGTTCTGAAGCCCTCTCACAGTCCCACCCTGGACAGTATCATTTGCTATTACCCAGTTCCCCATTTCAGTGAAACACACTGCTTCATTATTTCCTGTGCACAACTAGCCTCTCAGCCTCTGCCTGGCTCCCCTGATCTGGGTTGCCCTCCCTTCCCTCATTCAATCTGTGCCCCTTCTGCCTTTAGAATTTTAGACCCAATTCTCTTCCAGGCAACACTTTCAGCTTCTACGAAGATGCTCCCCTCAGGAACCACTATATGTTGTACAGATTTCTCAAGCATGGTAAATGGGTGTTTATTATTTACACACCTTTTAAAAAATGCAGTGGGGTTTTAAAAATCATTATTCCTCCTTTCTCCCTTTAAATAGACTTTTTGACATAGAAAGAGTGTCTATTTTCTCATTTTTCCAATAGGGAAACAGAGGCCAAGATGGGTGAGGAGGCTGTCCAGGCTTACAAAGCTGGAGCTTGGCAGAGAAGGTCCACAGCCTGTACCTCCTGACTTGTGGTTTGGCATTCTTTTGCTACTCAGGGGTCAAAATTGGTGGGCCGTCCACAAGCTTGGTCAAGTCTGGCCCACAGACATGTCTTGGTTGGCTGGCGCACACAGTTGTGCTTTCTTTTGCTTTGTTTTTAAGACATTAAGTGGGGCACATGCTTTACAGTCCTCTGCAGACTCCACTAATCTCTACCACCAAGTTACTCACATGGCTCATTACCTGTCTGGCCTGTGAAGGCATCTGGGTTTCTGCATACCTCCCACCCCTACTGCAACTTTATATACTTCCTAAAGAGATGAACTTTATACTCCATAACAACAGCTGACATTGTTGATCTTCTATGTGCAAGGCAATTTACATGCACTGACCCATTTAATACTCACAGCACCCCTTTTGCTATACCCATTTTATGGATGAGAAAACTGAGCTACTGAAAGGTTAAGTTATTTGCCCACATTCTAATACATAGTGAAGAATGACAGCTGGAATTTGAACCCAAGCATCTTGACAAGACAGCTCATGATCTCAACCACTCTGCTGAAGAAATCTGAGATAGACAAAAGGCTGTAACTCAAGCATACCTCAAAGATATTTCAGGTTCTGTTCCAGACCACCACAATAAAGTGCATATCACAAAATGTGAATCACATGTAATTTTGGGTGTCCCACTAGAGGAGAAAGTTATGTTTATACTAAACTGTAGTCTTTTAAGTGTGCAATAGCACATGTCTAAAAAACCCAAAATGGGGGCGCCTGGGTGGCTCAGTGGGTTAAGCAGCTGCCTTCAGCTCAGGTCATGATCTCGGGATCCTGGAATTGAGTCCGGCATCGGGCTCTCTGCTCAGTGGGGAGCCTGCTTCCATTCCTCACTCTCTGCCTGCCTCTTTGCCTATTTGTGATCTCTCTCTGTCCAAATAAATAAATAAAATCTTTAAAAAACAAAACAAAACAAAATGTTCATACCTTAATTTAAAATACTTTCTTGGTAAAAAATGCTAATCATCATGTGAGCTTTCCAGGAGTCATAATCTTCTTGTTGGTGGAGGGCCTTGCTGGGATGTAGATGGCTGCTGACTGGTCAGGGTGGTAATTACTGAAGGGTGTGGTGACTGTGGCAATGAAGACAGCAGTGAACTTTGCTGCATTGACTGACTCTTTCTTTCACTTGAACACTTACTTAGAAGCCATTGTAGCATTATTAACAGAGTTAATTTCAATACCTTTATGTTGCAGGGAATAGGGAGGCCTGAGCAGAGGGAGACAGACTGGAGAATGGCCAGTTGGTGGATCAGTCAGAACACACACAAAATTGACTGATTGAGTTTGTTAGTTCGTGGCACCCCAAAGCAATTACAATAATATTATCAAAGATCACTGATGACAGATCATAATAACAAAAAGGAGAGTGAAAAAGTTTTAAATATTGCTAGAATTACCAAAATGTGACAGAGACAGTAAATAGGCAAATGTTGGGGAAACAATGGCACCCATAGACTTAGTTGATGCAGAGTTGCTATGAACCTTCCATTTATATTTTACAAATCCACAAAACACAATAAAATGAGATATGCCTGTACTAAACTTGAGTTGATCTAATCAAGATATTTTAAAGTAGTCATTATATTTTCAGATTTATAAAATCTATCTGTAGTTTTATATTTAAAAGAATAGGATGGATGATAGGGCATTGATGCCTTAATGTGACTGATTAATGAAATATTGACCATGCATCACAAAAGGTGAATTTCACTACCTCCAAAATGCCTACCATCTGGGTTTGATTTTTTAGGCTAAAACTCAAACTTTGAGCATTTTAACCAAATCACCATCTAAATCTTTATTTTAGTCTCCGAATGCTTTGTGGCCAGTGTAAAGATGAATGGAATTCGAAAGTGGCCATTAAGATTACTACCACATGATGGAAACTAGAGCCCACTATATAAATCTAAATCCCTCCATAAATTTAAAAAAAGATTTACTGCTCAAAAATAAAAATATAAATCATTCTCATTTTCTAAATCATTGCTGCTGATGATCATACTCAGCGTGGTGAGAGATCACTATATTATCTGGATACAGTGCTATGTCTAAATTTTCCAAGTAGTCTCAACTGCCCAGGGGATTTACTACTGCATGTACTTGCCAAGATAGAAGGTATTTCTGCATAATTCCTATAGCTGAACATTATTGATGCTCTAAATGCATGGAACATTTAATATGTATAGCAAGTTTAACAGGATCATTTATTGACATGAATTATGATTTTTACACCAAACCATTGAAGGCCCAATTAGAAAAATTGATCACTTTTGAGGCGTCTCTCTCCTTAATCTCTCCTATTTACAGAACAGGATTCAGCGGCAGGAGCAATTCACAATAGGGTCAGATAGCAGCAGGCCTTGAAGACAGGACTAAAGCATTTGAACCCTAACAGAAGACAGAAAGCCATTTAAGGTTTTTGGAACAAAGTGAGTGACATGATCAAAGAAGTGTTTGAGGAAGGTTAATCTGGCAGCAGTGTGTAGAATGTTCTCCATCATGTGGTGACAAGAAAATGGGTGTGCAGACAGAAAACAGTGAATTAACTCACGTCGGCGTATGAAGAACAAACCAAGTCCAACAGCTATCAATCCAGACCAACATTCAGAGCCATTGTCCTGAATGCTCTGATCACTATCAAGCTATCGCTTCAAAACTCTGGATCATTGCTGACTAAAGAATCCTACAGACTGTATTTGCAGGTCCAGGGAGAAAGAGAAGAGGAAGTGCAACCTGAGAAGGAAGATATGACACAGTGGGAGGAACACTCGGGTGTTGACCAGCAGAGGAGCAGTGAGTCATGGTAAGTGTAATTTCACTGATGACCTTTCCGTGGGTCCCGGAATTATCTCTGACTTCCTGTTGTTTGCCTGAGCTGCTCCATTCCTTTTTGGATTAACCCTTTTCTTATGTTTTCTGCAGCAGAGGCACAGACATGCAGGCTGTTTTGAGTGCTTGATACCTGGTACAGTCTGAGAAGGGGCCTGTTCTATCTAGTGTTGAGTGGGAGGGGAGAAATTTCTCAAACAACCCATTAACACACATCTCAAGACATAAAAGCAGCCAACTTCTACTATGGCAATGCAAAACTGTTGACAAATCACTCTCATCTAAAATATTTTTCTAGCCAGATTGGATAATAATTTTATTGTTATTATATTGTTTCAGGAAATTCACCAGAATTAGAAACTGATCTCAGATTAAAACTCCCCTGGTTTGGGGCACTTGGGTGGCTCAATTGGTTAAGCATCCGACTTTTGATTTTGGCTCAGGTCATGATCTCAGGGTGGTGAGATCGAACCCCGTGTCAGGCTCCTCACTCAGTGGAAAGTCTGCTGGAGATTCTTTTACTCTGTCTCTCTCCCCCCGCCTACTGCCCTCCCAAATAAAATAAATAAACCTTTTTTTAAAAAATCCCTCTTTTTTTACTTATACTCTGGCACAGAGCCAGATCTGTCTTAAGTCAGGGTGAGAAAACTCTTGTCCTCCTGGCAGCTCAGCCTTAAGACTTTTTATTGTGCCCCAGCTCTGCATGTCCTGTCTAGGGACTTGAATCAATTGTCTGGAAAATAAACAGGCTGGGCAGTGGAGAGACTTCTGAGCTAATGCTTACCTCAGGATGAGATGAGTCTCTCTTGTTTTCTCATGTCACATCTTTTCCCGCCCTCTGGACTTCCCCTCTCTTGCTCATTTGTTCGGCAAATAACCATCAGGCACCTACGGTATGCCCACATTACACCACGTGTTTGGGATGCAAAGACAGTGAAGTACTGGTCTTATGAGGCTAATAGTCCAGAGAGAAAGACAGAGGATAAACAAATGAATAAACAAACGAATATAGAATTAGAAGTTATGGTAAGTGCTATGAGAGAAAAATGAGATGATTAAGAGAGAGTTCTGCAGGGTACACCTACTCGAGATAAATTGATCAGGGGAGGGGCACCTGGGTGGCTCAGTGAGTTAAGCCTCTGCCCTCGGCTCAGGTCATGATCTCAGGGTCCTGGGATCGAGTCCCGCATCGGGCTCTCTGCTCAGCAGGGAGCCTTTAAAAAAAAATTGATCAGGGGAAAAATCTCTTTGAAGAAGGGATGTTATAGCTAAAACCTCAAGTATTAACAGGAACTAGTTGAGTAAAGAGGTTTGTGGGAAAGGGTATTACCAGCAGAGGAAACAGGAGGTGCAAAGGCCCTGGGGGATGGTGGGGGGAAGAGACACTGGTAAGAACAAGATACTAAGAAACAGCCTCTCTCCCTTGGTCTTCTTGTCTCTCCCCACTTTTGCCTCTCCCTTTCTCCTTCTCCCTCTCTTTCCTTATCTTTAATTATTTCTATTTTTCCCTTATTACTGTACTTTCTATCATATTATTTTCATTGATACTATTTCTCTATTAATTAAGTTCTGCATAAACCAAAAAGTTTCAGGGAATAAGGGACAGAGTTCCAACCTGTATGTGCTATTTCGAAGTTAGGCAACACTTCTTGAAGTATCTGTATGATGTAGGCCTTTAGGTACCCCTGTGGGTAAAGGTAATCTGCTGATTTTAAGTTCCAGAACCTCATGGGCAAAGAGATAAACCCACTCATTAATGAACACAGGATCTACTGACAGGTCTGATAAACAGAGCATTTTGATAGAAGCCATACTGCAAAGAGGAAAAATGGAGCTTCTGCAAGGAAACCAACAAACGAGAAGGATGAATCCATTACCTCAATGTACAACCTGAATGCTAGAGAAAATTGTGGCTTATGTAAAGTATGAGACTGTATAGAACTTGCTCTAAATCACATATCTGTGATGCCTCACCACCATGGGAGGACAAGGCTGGCTTCAGAGATAGCTTGTTGTCTCACCAATCGATATCCATTGTCTGCTTCTACCTTAGTATGAAACTTCAATTCTTCTTGGAGTGGTGTTGCACCCAACAAATGACTAAATATCTCAGTCCCCTTTGCACTGGGGTGTGACCATGTGTCTAATTCTGGCCACATGATAGTGTTGTATAGGTCTTTCAGAGAGACACCTTAAAGGGAGCTGACTCAGCCAGGAAGTATGCCTCTTTTGCCCTTTCTTCATCTTTACTCCTGCTAGCTGGGATGTGGCTGATAGCTGGAGCTCCAGCAGCTTTATTAGGTCAGGAGATGATCGCAGAATAAAAGCATATGTTAAGAAAGTGAATCAGAAAGAAACAACTTTGGGGCCTGATGATAAAAAAAATTTCCACACTAGTCCTTGAACTGCTTACCTTGACATTAATGTTATATGAGTAAGAGACACACTTTTATGTTATGGAAGTAATGTTTTGTGTCTTTTTGTGGTCTCTTCTGTTTGCTGCATGGAGGATAATTTCTAAAATACGAAACTAAACCTAATCTTGATTCACCGTTGCATGTTTGACTCAGTTATCTACTGTGGACAAGGATAATTTATTATTTCTCATGATTCTGTGGGTCAAGAATTTGGGCAGTATATAGCTGGACCATTCTCAGCATTCATCTCAGAGCTTGGTGAGGTTGGGAACATTCAAGATGGCCTTTCAGTCTCCAGGACCTCTCTCTATGTGGCCTCTAGGCATACAGTTTTGCTTGGACTTCCTGAATACTAGTTCCATACCGAGATACACAACCCAGATAAGGGGACATAAAGTCACCTCTTAATGTTAGGAGCAGCATCCATGAAGAGGAATGTCAGTAATAATTGGCAGCCATAATTGAGGAAGACTTTACCAAATTAGTTAAAATAAAATAATAATATGTCTCTAGTCACTTGAACACCTCTGTTATAAAACTTCTGGTTGCTAGTGGAAATACTGAAAACATATCCTGAGGACACTAGAAGACAGGTGATGACAAAGTTGCAAGAGATGACATAGTAGCTCCTGGGGGAGATGAAGACAGGCCACCACCAGCAACAGTGTGTCCCAGGGTGTTGCAGATGACATCAGTAAGAAACAGGACACAGCTGTGGAAACCTAGAGAGCAACAGCAAGGGCAGAGAGATTCAGAGTCACAGGGATTATACCCCTGAGCTTCCTCCTCAGCCCCTCCCCTAATCTCCCACCTCCAACAGCAGAGACCCCTGAAGAGTTTTAAGGTTTGTTTCTTCTATTTAGAAGACCAGACAGCTGATCAGGAGTCCATAGCAGTACAAACTCTTCAGGTGATCTTCTTAGGATGTACAAACTGGTGATGGCCAAGGGACATTTAAGTTACATAAGGATAAATGAGCATATTCTTCCTTCTTAATTAAATGAAAATTTATTTATATTTCTTATGTATATTATAGGAAAAAGTCTAATATAGCCACTATTGTTAGGCTATCACATTACTACATAAGTTTTTCCTCTCTTTACTTATCTATACATTTTTTACTTTTGAATAAACACTAATTATTCACCTAATTTTTAAGTGTGCTTATAGTAAAGATATGCAACTAACTATTGCATGTTTCCCTGTAGGAAAAAAATAAAGCTGCTTCTCACTTATAAGTGGCCTTTAATTTGTCATTTTTATAGCAAATTAGTAATCATCATTGCTAGGAAATGTCCCCAGCTTTGCCTCAGATCTGCTCAGTGTAATAGTAATACTGTTGAACAAAGTTTCACAATCTCGTGATATGCATCTTAGGTGTTTCAATGCCAGAGATTAAAGAAATTTCAAAGGAACCACCAGAAGTTTGAATTATTGAAATGCTAATGCATACATGCTCTCAGAGAAAATTTCAGGGAGACTTCACGGTTTATAAGGCTTCATCTGAAAGACCTTTGCAGAATAAACATGGTTCAATTTGTATTTCTCAAAAGGCCTGATGGAATTTGAACTGGTGCTCCCAGAGAATATTTAAAAGCACATGTTAGATCACTAACTGGTGTAATTTCCATTTGGCATCCATATGACCTATATGTCCAAAATAAGAATTTTTATTTAATTTCAAAATAAATTAATACATGCAATCAGTTATAGATGTACAGGATCTTAAATGGAATAGATAGGCCTAGGCAAAAGGAATAAAATACTGCTAGGAAGGAAGTATTGTATTATCTTTATATAAAAAGTTCACATTTTTACATAGATAAGTGATGATACTTTTAAAAGATGGCACCTCCCAATGAAGTAAGGTTTTTGTATGTTTACTATCCATCTCTTAAATATCCCTTTGATACAGAGACATTCATCTCTCTCCTTTAAAAAAAAAAAAAAAAAAAGCTTATATCAAGAACAACCAAGCATAAATACCCTAAATGACTATAAAGTTACTTTTAGTAATATTTTGAATATGTTGTATATTCAAAATGTCTGTGTGTATGTGTGTGTGTGTGTGTGTGTATAGGCAGATGGAAGAAAAGATGGAATCATGGATAGATAACTAGGTAGACAGGCAGATAGATAGAAAAACATATTCTATAAAATATATGCAATATACTTGAGTGTATATAGTCTTATAAGAAACACATTTACCAGACCAAAAATACCACCCATAATCATAATTAAAACATCTCCTTGTAGATTAAAACTGATGCAGATTTTTCATGTTCTTTTATTCATCTGACCTCTGAAATTACTTGAATGCCATGATGTAAGTCAGAGAAAATTTCAACCTTTTGTGTCACTCCAGGAATACCAGAGAAGAGAGATCAAATACCTTGACCCTCATTACTGATAGTTTTTCATGTATGATTAAATGATTTTTTAAAAGTCATCCTGTTTAGAAATGCAAACATGGTAGTCTAATTCACAGGTAGCATTCCTCGGCATTCATATGTTTTCATATATCCATAAAGTACAGGCTATAGGCTACAATAAATTCTACAATGGCAAATTCTTGAAACATTTGAAAGAGGAAAAGTCAGAAATTATGATGAAATGAGAATTCTATCAGCTGCCTGGGGTGGGGTAGGAGGGGTGGCTAATACAAATGCAATGGGAAGATCTTCTAATAGTTTGCTGTACTTTTGCCTATTTTAAGGATTACACAATATGAAATTGTGGGTGGACCAGCCTATCACATGATGTTGGGCTCGCATTTCCTCAAAATCTTTGACCCAAGAGCATCCCCAAGTCAGAACTTAAGTGACACCGGTTTCTTAACAAGATTCTTTATCCAACACAAA
This sequence comes from Mustela lutreola, assembly GCF_030435805.1. Lineage (NCBI taxonomy): Eukaryota > Metazoa > Chordata > Mammalia > Carnivora > Mustelidae > Mustela > Mustela lutreola. Next base: position 79,545,027 of record NC_081297.1, on the reverse strand, counting down.
TTCAGAAAAGTCATTCACAGCCTTGCCAAATGAGCACTTTCCATGATTTTGTTCTTAGTTCTAGCACGGTTAGCTTATTAAACTGACAACATAATATGTGCCAAAACTCTGTTGATAAGATTTCTAGATCTAAATTTATAGATTCAATATACATTTCCAGGGCAGCCAAGGTTTAATGGCAGGGTGACCATGGACATAATAACAACAAAGCTCCAGTAGCTTGATGTTTTGAGTTTTAAGGCATTATATTTCAGAGAAGAAAAAACAAATGTTGTCATGTCAGCATACAGGGAATAAAAAGCAGTAATATTCTAAATCTTATCCAAAGACTCATGCAAATTCAATGCAGGAGCAATTTCTCCAGCTCTGCATTTATTGATTTAATCATTCATCCATTAAGCAAAAAGTGTATTGAGCTATGAGCTAGCAGGCACTATGGTGAGCCCTAGTGAAGGGTACAATATTATAGAAAACACAGCCTCTGATCCCAGCTAAGGCAGGTAATAATGTAGTAAGTACAGTAATACGCATGTTGGTGCTCTGACAGCCAGAGGAGAGAACCACCTAAATTTGCCTGGAGGAGTCAGGAATGTCCTTGGACAGTGGCATTTGAAATGGGACCTGCAGTACGAGCAGGAGTTTACGAAACAAGGTTGCAAAAAGGACATTCCAGGTACCGAGAACAGCAGAATCATGGAAGTCTGAATGATAATTGAATGTGGAGAACTAATTAGCAGAGGCTATTTAAGGTGAAGGGGAAAGGACACCAAATTAGAAAAGAGCCACTTAAATTTGGGGGGAATCAGTTGGGATAGAGCAGTTTAAAAGATGACAGCAAAATATGGTTTGGGCTTCCTCGTAAAGACTATTATATATCAGTTTTTTACTCCTTGTGTGGGAAGTAGATGACTTACAGATGTGCAGAGATATTGGTCTCTTAAGCCCTCCTTGGGTCAGCCAACAGAGTCTGGGTGGTCAGAGATCCTGGGGCCATTACATCTAGCCAAGAATGGCCTCTTCCATTTGTCAAAATGCACTCTGAAAATATGATCATCTTCTGTACCTGTCATGGGGTGGAAAAGGTTGTGAATCACCAAGCTAAAGAGCAGGCATTCTAGGCAGCAGCGAGCCCCTGGAAATGTTAGACAGGAAAGTGGTGGCAGCAGGATTCATCAGAGGTAGGAAGCTGACCCCAGAGGCTATTACAATGGCCAAGAGAAGAGAGGGTAAAGACCAGCTATTTCTCAACTGGGTCACACTTGAGGTCTCTTCCTGTCATTCTGTTGAACAGAACTCATATTCTATGTGGCAGGAATTTATCTTAGAGACACGGAGACCCTGGGATATCAGAGCAGGACCACAGAACTGATTTTTGTAAAGAGGCCTCCTGTTGGGATAAAAGAGAATATTTAGGTCTAACAACCAGGCTTTGGCTCACAAAATTACTACTTTGAGCAAAGAGGGTGAGACCAAGGCTCTTCCTGACCTTTTGGGGTTGGGGCATATTTCAAAAAGTCAGCTTCCTCTGAACTAAGAGCCCTCTGGGCATATGGCTCAGCCTGTGACCCAACTGACTGTCCAACAGCAGAAACAGTTTTGACAGAGACTAGAATGTAAACTCTATGACATCAGAAATTTGGTCTGTCTGGTCCACTGGTCCTCAAGGCCTAAACTAGTGCCTGACACTTGCAGGCATTAAATATTTGCCGAATGAGAGGATGACACTATACTACTGGGTGTTGACAGGTAAATATCCTCGGGCTCAATTCCTGGGGAATATGTTCCATTTTCTACAAAAGGGATTATAAACGCAAAACACAGCAACCTAAAAGAAGTGTGGCTCTCTCTGTGTGTGTGTGTGTGTGTGTGTGTGTGTGTGTATAAAGAAAGAAAGAGAGAAGTATGGCAATTATATCTTATATATATGCATACCTATATATAAAAATATATAGGTATACATATTGAAAGAGAGAGAGATTGGATTTATTTAGACTCAAAAGCTAAGGAACGAGGTGAACAGTGGAACCCCATTCCAACTCACAGCCTACTCAGCACTGATGGCAGTGGTTGCCCCTGAAGAAACGGCTGGAAATGAAAACAGCAGCTAAGGAGTGACTTAGTGACAGACACAAATGATGAAATCCAGGAGGCAGAGCAGCAGCAGAGCCTTGGGCAGCCGTCAAGTCACATAACAAATTTTCAAGGTAGCTTGTGAGCCACTGGCATCCCCAAGGTGGGAGAACACATGGAAATGAGGAAGGAGAAGGGATGAATCCAGGAATAACAATGCAATAATGGGTGAAGATGCGGAGAAAATTATTGTCCTTCACACTCATGGGTATTCACTGAAACTGCTGGCATGGTTCAGGGAAACAAGGGTTACACATGCGTTCACAAGGATCTGAATCTGCTATATTCCAGCTGTACCAACACAGAGCCAGTGAAACGAACCATAGTATGGAAAATATAGTGTGTGATTTATTTCTGTCAACTTGTAAAGCTGAGACAGATTTCTGCAGCTGCATTGGACAAGCAGAGATCCACTGAGCTCATTAAGATGTCAATGACCAATCATGTGCACCATGTTTCTCTAGGTCCACCATTCTATCCACAATTCGGAAGTCCAGAATCTTCTGGAGATCCAAATTTTTATTTTTTTATAAAGCTGATACTTGAACAGACATAAAGCTGCTTTCAACTTTTGTCTCATTTACTATGAATATTCATACATTCTGCTGCTGAAATTTGATGACTGGGTACCACTCCAGACACTGCTAGAGGTATTGCATAAAATATGGTACATGTACCAAATTACCTTTCTAAAATCCCCAACTTCATGAATTCTGAAGCCTATCTGGCTTCAGAGTCTTCAGATAAGGGATTATATAACTAAACATATTCCACTTTTCCCCCTGAAGTCTGATTTTGGATTTAGAAGAAGGATTTCATTATAATTACTTTTATTGACCCTTTCCAAAAATAGAATTGTGTTTCTATTCTTAAACTTGCTTTTAAGCACACATTTCCGTATCTTCCCCCCAAAAACCCCACGGTAATAATGATAGCTAACATCACGTGCTTATTATATGCTAGATCTTGTGCTAAAAACTTTGGTTAGATTTGTTTTCTCTCAGTAACATATAGCTGGTCCTAAACCCTGACACCTTAAGACAAATACCAATGACACATGCTTGCATTTCTCTTGATTCCTGATGATCATTGTCAGTGAATCTTCTTTAGACTTTGGCGCAAATATTGTCAAATAACTCCAATAGCACCTATAGGAGGTCTGATGTGGCTCTGTGGGATTTCTGGGCCCCTCGCAGTACCTTGTCCTTTCCCCTCAGAGCACTGACAGCATTTGTCATTACATTTTTGTTTCTTTGTCTAATGCTGTTCTCTCCACTATACATCCCACCTCCCGTGAGGTAAAGACGATGTCTATTTTAGTCACCATGGTTTCTGCAGCATAATAACAGGTTTCAGTTAATTATTGCTACTTAGTAATACACCATTCCCAAATGTAATTGCTTAAGAAGGCAAACAAAATATTATTTTCACAATCCCGTGCCCTTCCCAGGAAGTTTTCACAATCCTGTGAGTTAGGCAGCTCCTCTGCTGGCTTCACTTGAGCTCACTTATTCAGCTCATGGTCGTCTGGACTAGAAGGTCCAAGATGGTCACACTGACACATTTGGTGGTTGGTGCTGGATGCTGACTAGATTGGCTTCCTTGCATGGAGAGGTCTCAGGCTTTCAGCAGAGAGACAATAGAGGCTTCAAGGCCCTTTTGAGGCACAGGTTTCAGACTGCACACCTTACCATTTCCAGCACATTCCATTCGTTGGTCAAAGTGAGTCACAAGGCAAGACCAGATTGAAAAGAATGGAGAACTAGAACCCACCCATGATGAAAGGGCCAGCAAAGGGGCATGCATACTGGGATGGGTGGTATTTTTGTCTGTAAAACAATTTACCACCTTCTGCCTTCTGGCCACAAACTTCTCACTGGGCTTTCACATGTAAAATATGATTACTCCTATCCCACTACCTGCAAAAGTCTCACCCAAATATTGTATCAGGCTTGAAATTCTCCAGCTTGTGATTCACTTCTGGTCCAAATTCAGATGAGGATTTCTGTGGAGCCCTCAGCTTTCCAGAGACCTGTGAACTAAAACTATAAGGTATCTGCCCTTTCCACCCAAATATCTATAATACAAAGGTGAAACAATGAAGAGATAACCATACTAAACACTCCTTTTTAAAAAGAGAAAGAACTGGAAGCACACAGTGGTCACTGGTCCACAGCAACTGTGAGGTCCAAACAGACAAATATCCAGGGACAGGAAATATGCCCTGATTTGGGCCTATTTCTTCTCCTTTAGAGTGGTTCTCTAAACCATTTTGTTTCAACATGGACCATTTGCTTCCCACTTTGAGAGGTCCTTCTATTTTTATAAAAAAATAACCCATGCCTGTATTTAAATAACTCTTTCAATCTGCTCTGTGCCTGTCAGCAGCTAATGACTAGGAGACTTCTTAAACCGTCTCCTTCTCTTTTATTCCGACTTGATACAGCTCCTTTAAACTTTTTTATGGGATTTCTATGTATCAGCTCAAAGTCTATTGCCTTAGACAGTATCCATGCTAGCTATTCTTGTCAAGACAGGCTTCTAATTTTAGAAATGTGTCATACTTGGGTGATGTGCCTCGATTCACAGAAGATGAATTGTTTACATAAGCAGTCTATCAGGCACCACCTTATAATGTGCCTGGAATTAATTTTTCACCCACATTTTAATTCTTTGATAATCTTTTCCAACCCAGCACATCCTGGGTCTTCATTTTCTCTAAGTTCTACTTGCAAACTGAACAGTACTTTCTTTTTTTCTTTTTTTGTTAAAGATTTTATTTATTTGACAGGGAGAGAGATCACAAGTAGGCACAGAGGCAGAGAGGGGGAAGCAGGCTCCCTGCTGAGCAGAGAGACCAATGTGGGGCTCGATCCCAAGACCCTGAGATCATGACCTGAGCCGAAGACAGAGGCTTAACCCACTGAGCCACCCAGGCGCCCCTAAACAGTACTTTCTTTAATTAATCTCCCTGTTCCTGCATTTTATTATACATAGCTACAAAACAACAACAACAACCACTCATACTTGTAATATTCTGTCTGGAACTCTCCTAGTCAGATCCATGAGTTCATTATGCCTATATTCCAAGTGTAGCAGATAACAGTTTGCCAATAGTTTGGTCACCATATATGTAACCAGGAGGATCCTTCCCCAGCCTCCAGTAGCAATTTCCTTATTAATGCAGCATCTACTAACTATCTCCTCAGTGCACTCCTAGACGCCAGTCTTCCCTATTACTGGAGCCAATGCCACAGGTTTTAGATTTTCATTATGATAGCACCTCACCTCTACATACCAGTTTCTGTTTTAGTTAATTATTCCTGTGTAACCAACCTACAACCTAGTGGTTTTAAACAACAGTGATCTCTTACTTCCTATATAGTTCTGCCAGTTGGTAGGAAATGTCACTTCTGTCATATTCTGTAGATTAGAGACTCAAAGGGTTGGTCCGGATGTAAGGAGGTAAAGAAACTGACCAATCTCTCAATCAGAAGAATGGTAGTCTCAATGCAAAGGATATGCAGACTGGAATCGGAGGAATCTGTGGCCAATAAACAGTTCACCAGACTACAATCTACTGAATGAGTGAATGCTTAATTTTCATTTTAGAGTGTGAATATGATCTTCATCCCGGATCTCTACTTTTTGATGCTGGCTCCAACTCTAAGGCAGTATTACTGCTGGGCTCTGATATCAGACTCGATATGAGTTTCCCAAATTAATTCTTTATTTTCCCGATTCCTTAATCTTTGTCAACAGCAGGGCCTCAAATATCCTATCTCTGCTAGTCTCTATGTCATATTCTAGACTGGTCTGGAGAAACTGACAGGTCTGGTTTTGAATTTCAGCTTTACCATTTACTCATTGTGTGGCCTTGAGCAGATTATTTAAATTATTTTAAATGTCTGCTCATCAGATTTGTGGGTTAAATGGCAGAATTAATTAAATTTCTTAGCACATAGTGCTAAGTTACTGAATGCCAGTTTTCTTCCTTTATAACACTAGATACGAGACTGGAGCTAGAGATTTATAGGCAACAGTTAGATGTTGATATTTTGTAAACTAGGAAGTTACAAAAATATAAGGGGTTAGAGAATTAAAATCTCAGCTATGTATGACTTCTATATTATACTGTTTTGTACAGTATTTTGCATTATATGTGTGTGTGTGTGTGTGTGTGTGTGTGTGTATCCTTCAGATTTTCTGAAGAAGTATGTTACTATAATCCCTATCCAGCAATGGGTTATCCAATTAATCCTCAAAGGTATGTTTAAGACACAAAAATTAAGGCATTGAACAAAAATTAGAAAATTGTCATAGCCAATATTTTATTATTTTTAAAGGGGCTATGAAATAGTTCCCAAGTAAACACCTTAAACTTCATCAGACTTTCTTACACCCATATTCTTCAAATTTCTGTGTTGTTTTCATTTTAAAATTCATAGTGTAGAAGGTACTATAGTTTTCTCAGTATTTCATGTTTCTGATCCAGCCTTTCCTTCTCCTACCATGTAAAATCTGAGGCTTAGAATAGTGTTACTAGAAATAAAATGGAGACTAAATATGAAACACATTTCCCAAGAAGAATAACTGATAAATCTTGGTTGCTGGTAAACTACAAAGATCTATGACAAAGGAAAAGCCAAAGACCTCACTATAATCACTATCAACAAATATATACAACACCCAAATCATCGATGCTAGGTCAAATAAATTAAATACTTCAACTTATTTGTACATACTCTATCTTACAACATATTACATGTCAATTTTCTCTTCTTTGGATGCTTTGTATTTTTAGCACTAAGTCTATTTTAAACATTACATCCCATATTATCATGGGATCTTTGAATTAAAATGCCTTAAATTAAAATAATAATAATAATAATAAACCTTACCATTAGTGATGCAATTATCTGAATCTACCAAAGTTCTCCACCTCATTACTAACCTCTGTCACACTCTGTCCCTAACCCTCCATGAGGCCAGGAAAGACTGACTAGCTGGGGTCAGGGAGTTAGTTCCAAAATATCAGGATCAGAAAGGACCTGGAGGGTGGAGATGACAGTAGTAAGAGTCAGGGAGCAGTAAAGCCAAAGATCCAGGGAAAATACACAAAGTCTGGGGAGAGCCTATGTAACAGCTGGTTCCTGAGATCTGCAGGTAGGGCAACACTGGGATCACAGAGTTAGAAGTTTACAGGCAGGTGGGAGTATGATGGAAACAAAAGCAGGTGTAAGAAGTCAAGTCAGCCCGGGGTTGTTTTAGATTAATATATGCAGCTCCCTTTTATAGCAGATAGGCGGAGCATAAATCAGACCTTCAAAAAGATCAAAGTGAACCAGAATAGAAATTCACGGGATACACTTTTCTCCTACAATGCTTGATGTCGTGTGACTTTAAGCTTTGAGGACTTACTAAAATTTCTGTGTCATCCTTTAAGATGCCTTTACATCAGTAACATTCAAAGGTCAGCCCTGAGCTCATAGCAAAATTAAAGACCTTCTCAGGTATTTATTTGATAGCTTGGACACATGCTCATGAAGGCAATGAGAAGATGCCACGTAGCCTCTTGGAGATCTGTGACCCGGGTGAATTTACTTATATGGCAGAAGAAAGATTCAAGGTTTTAGACTCGCAATGACACATTCAAGAAATTTCCGCAAAATGAAAAGTCATCAGTTAGGTCCCTGGCACATGTAGAGTTCTGTAGGTAAGATATTCAGTCTGACTTTCTATGAGGTGGATTATCCATGTGAAGTATGCCAGCTGGGTCCCCCCGTCTGAGCTGACAGTGGTATCTTGAAAGTGATATTTTCTTCTTTTACACAGTTTTGAACCCGGAAACCTTTCCACTGTTTGGTGTTTGGGGTTATTGTTTTTGCTTTGTTTCTTAAATGCCCCAGAACTCCTAAACCTGTGGGAGCTGAAGATAATGGAGTAGATACACATGAAACGTGTCCTTCATGACCATACTTTTCTTTCAAAAATCCCTAGGGATTTGGAACACAGTTTGAAAACCAGGGGACTAAGACAATGAATTAAAACATCTCCTCTTTTCTCTTGAGATGTAGGTTTAGCTCCACTGTAGGAAAATAAAGGAGACAGTATCAACTGGTCTTTCACTGCTTACTGCAAGTTTTCCATTTTTCCGAAGGGCGGATGACTTTATCAAAAAGGCATGAAGTTTTGCTCTCCACACTCTGCAAAGTGCTTATACTTCTGGACCTTCTTCTGGTAAACTACATGCTACTGAAATACAAGCTGAAGCCACATGACATGCAAGTATACCTTTATCTCAAGAATGACAAACTTTCACGTTGTCTGTCTTTTCTAAAAACCTGATCCTTATTCCATTCTTTAGATAGTGTATCTCTCAATGTCTCTTTGGCGATGCAGGTGGTATCCTAATTCAACTAGCACAGATAAATGTCTTATCTGGCATGAAGCTGGGCCTTGGATTCCAACAGTAATTCAGCAGTAAGAATCCAGTATAAGAGTTATTAAGTGGGCCACAAAAACCTCCTCTCAATAATTGCTACCTCTTCTTCCTCTACACTTTGAATAGAAGAGCATGCGAAAGTCCTATACTTTGTGATTTAAGGCAATTGATGTGCATATTACCTATTTAACTATGAATTTAAAACTCCATTATACATTGTCTTTTTAAGGCTTTATATCCAGATATATTAGCACTTTTTAATTGATCTTTTGACATGCAACAAAAGCTATTACGCTTGTTTCTTTTTTTTTAAAGGGCAAAGAAAATCCTCTAGTGAACATGTAATAGTGAGTTCTAGAAAGCCAGATAATTTCTTTGCTTAATAATAGTTTTCTTTCCTCTTGGCTGCAGATTCTCATAACTAGCACCATGCCAAACATTCGAAGATTGGATTATGGCCTGTCGTACTTGATTATTTTTGTCAGCATGCTGACCCGGGGTGCCCTTTTCTTGTGTTGTTCCTTCTGTTTCCATTTTTCATGTCACCCAGCTTTTCATCTTGTCAATCAGCTTTTGACTTCCTGATTAAAGTGTCTGTCACAGGAGCAGCCTGGTCTCCAGTCAGTTGTTTAATTTGTTCCTCATGGCATCCAATTGAGTTATTCATCTGGCCCAGCTGTTCCCAAGTGCTTCCAGCATCACTTTTTCATGTGTTTGGGTTTAACCTCTATATCTATGTACAACAGTGTGAATTGTTCCATTCATACTGTTGACTGTGGGTTGCTTTGCCTTCCTAATGCCTTGACGCTACTAGGCTGGCTGCTATGCTGTGGCCAAACCAGCGGAGAGAAGCAATATTTCAATCTGATGTTATGGCAACGACGATGACTAAACAGACTAGTTTTCAAGAATTATAGCAGGTCCCCTTTTTAACAATTAGAACGATGTAATGGAAACCCTAGACTGTTCAGATTCAGATCCACCCAAAAATAATGTTGATGGTGCTTGGCAGAGGAAAGAAAATGTGTGTCTGCCAACATTGTGGATATTGCCGCAAAAGCTCCAGGACCTATTTGTTGCATTAGGTGACATGAGATACTCTCTTGGCTTGAATTGGTGCAGATATCCAACTGGAAAAATGAAATTAAGTAAATCTGCTGAGTTTGCAAGCTCAAACTCGTCTTTTAGTTGTAAGATGATTTATATTCTGCAACATTCAAGAAGCCACATAATGCAACAGGAAACTGAAGGGAAAGAAAACTAGGGTACATTTCCCTACTCTCTCTTCTAGCCATTCAAACCTAATCAGTTCAAAATTTTGGTAGATTGTTTATGAGAGAGCCATTCCTTCCTGCTATTCCTATCATGTTTCTCCTGCAAATCCTACAAACTTGAAATGGTAATTCCATTACAGCAGTCATGAAAATAACTGAAGACCATGTGCCTAGGACTTAAAAGAATATAGAACGAGTCTAATGAGAATCAGGCAGCAGGCTTAACACAACTTCACAACCCACCTCCCATTTTGGTTTAATTTCATGAAAACATTTGCAAGGAATTCAGTTGCTCCTATAGGAATATGCATTTATTTCCTTAGGCTAATAATATGGGATATAGTGAAATGATGTAGAAATCCTAAAGAATAAAAAGCCATCGCAATGCTATTGCGATGAATGCTATTGTCAATTAAACAGAGGAAATCCCTTTTTCTGACTATGGGTCTTAAAAAATTTTGTATTTTCTCTCTCAGGTATAATACAAAGATTAACTCATATTATAAACAATAATATTGCAACTTATTTACAGAAGCTTAGTGCATTTAATTTTTAACTAGAAAAAATATTATTAAGTAAATTTGACTTCAACTGATAAAAATAACAAAAATTTTAGGGGCCATAAATCATGCAGAAAAAAATTAGTTTGAATTGTATATTTCTGGTTTTGTTTGGGGAAGATAAACAAAACAGGCACCCCCATGGAAATTCTCTATGATATATTTCTCAGGAAAATAATTTGTCAGCTCTTTTCCTGGGAAGTTTTCCTTGATGTCTTCAGTGGATTCGAATTTTTCCAATTTTTTTTCCAATTTTTCCAAATCCAGATCTCTGAAGGAATATCCTCATGAGTCTTTCCATTATTATTCCCAGAAAAGTGAATACAGTAAACTGGTACTCATTCCATCCTTCTTACAGTGTATCTTTCTCTGCTGAAGAGGCCACAAAGTTAAAAAGCACATTTCCTAGACTCCCTTGCAGCTAGGGTTCCAGATGGGCATCAGTCCTGTCAGATATATCTGTGAAAGATCTGGAAAGTGTAAGTGAGGCAAAGGCTACTATTTTACTATCTCTATTGACTGTTGGCAAGCACAGCCCTGGAAGTACTGGGGTTTGCTGTAGTAGTGTTATCAGATGCCCATGTATCAAGTGGCAAGGTGAGGGACACTAATTACTTGGCGTAGAGAGAGCTAATAGGCACAGCATGACCACAAAGCCAACAATTGTGGATACCGGTCTCTAACCTGAATCGCACCTGAAAAGTGTTCCCCAGGAGCTTTCAGTATAAGTTGTATCTTCCTGGTTTTTCCTGTCTTTCTAACTGTGTTCTCCCGCTGGGCCAGTTCTGTTATTTCTCTGAGAGTCTCTCTTAGTGTTCTGATCCAGAACGTGTTCTTCTAATACTTCCTTATTTCCTAGACCAAAACACTTTCTAATTTAAAAGGAGTAATTTTTTAATTGCAAACTCAACCTGGTTGATCATTTATTTTTATAAGTGTTTCAAAAATTTTTGGTTTTACAGTCAGCATCATAGTGCAAAGAACTATGAGTTTAGAGTCATGCACATCATCTATAGTTATGCCACCTCAGATAAATGTATGCATTTGTCTAAGCCTCAGTGTCATCATCTTACAAAATGAGCAATATCATTAAAAGCATGGTTAAGATAAGGATAAAATGAGATAACAAAAGTTAGCCTGGAACACTGATGTAAGCACTCGATAAAAGTTGGTACTCTCTTCAGTGTTTAAATTTGAACATTCAGTTTCTGTCATAGTATTTCCTACTAACCTAATCAACATCACATTTCATGAGGAAAACAAATGACTCTGGGACAATATTGTATATATCTTCAAAAGCACATACCTCTGTCGATCTGGATTCAATTAACCAAATACTTGTACATACCACTACCAAGTTTTGTGCAGGAAACCAGACCCTCTGAGATTTCTAAGTGGCTATACTCAACTTTTTGGAAAGTCCAATCAAATCAATGTTTATGTATATGTATTTCTTGGGAGTAAAGAGTACCATGTGCTACATACGTACGTATTTGCTTAACACTATGAAAAAATGAAAAGACTGTGACTCAATCCAAGAAGATTGGGTTGAAAACAATAATAAAATGTTTACCCTACCTCCTTACCTAAGCATAGAGACATTTTTCAACTAGTAACATAATACAACACTCCCATCCTTTCAGACAAAATACTTTGGATTGTCAACTTCCATTTCCTTTCAAAAGGAGCCCATCCTAGCTGCATGATGCACTAAGTTATTCCAAAATATTTATTTTTCCTTTTTTTTAGAGAAGGAGAGACAAAGGGAAGGAGGGAGAAAGGCAGAAGGAGAGGGGGAGAGAATCTTAAGTAGGATCCATGCTCTGGATGGTAGAACTGAGACCCCAATAAACAAGAGCCATCAATGGCTTCTACCTCAGTGAAAAGAGATACTAGAAACAAACATACACACAGATACACACATGCACAGACACACATTGGGCCAAGAAAATAACAGGAAACCTTGCCTCTGCGTGAAGATCTGGGTCAAGAATTTAAAAAAAAAAAAAAAATCACATTGTGGTGCCTGGGTGGCTTAGCTGGTTAAGCATCAGACTCTTGATTTTGGCTCAGGTCATGATCTCAAGGTCGTGAGACTGAGCCCTCCATCAGGCTCCATGCTCAGCAAGGAGCTTAAGATTCTCTCTCCCTTTCCCTCTGCCCTTCCCCTTTGTGCTCTCTCTAAAATTTTTAAAAATCACCATGGAAAATTGATACCATGAGCAATGAGCAAATGGGGTTTGATTTGCACATTTTGGCAAGGGATGCAAGAATTATCAACCAAAAAGTACGCAGGAAGAAAACTGATGCCAGGCACTTTGTTCAAGCAAATGCAAATTCAAAACTCTTTTGGAGAAATACTTCCACAACTAAAGCTCATTTAGTGCTCTCTCTCTCTCTCTCTCACGCACACACACAAAATCCTGGTGCTGATGATTTCACAATAAAATTTTTTAAAAGCACAAGGAAACAATCCCCCATTCACAAGATTAAATACCCATGATCTCCAAGTCTAAGATTATTTTAAAAATCTGAAGAAAAGTAAAAAATAAATATGCTTAAAATAACAAAAGGAATAGAAACCATAAGGCAAGAATTACTCTATCAAAAATTGTAAAAGAACAACTAACATCAAGAAATTATATATATAGTTATTGAAATTAAAAACTCAATGGACACATTTTAAAGCAGATTAGATACATAAAGTAATTAGTAAAATAAAAAATAGATCTGACAATATTATGCAAAATATGCACAGATATATAAAAAGGTACAAATTGTAAAATGTTAAGAGATATGGAGAATAAGTTAAGGTAAAATAAAAGGTACCTGATAGAAAAACTGGGACAGATTAGAGAAAATGGTAACAAGACAATTTTCACAAAGAAAAAACAAATTAATAGAGATCTTCCCCAAATAGCATATATCTTCAGATTTAACAATCATGATGACTAAATAGAAGAAATATAACAGCCATTCCCTTCTGGACAAGACCCCATAGATGCTCTGTCCATACTTCCTGGATCTTTCCCTTCTCCCTTCTTTCCAGTATTGGCTCCAGGTATGTTCTCACTTCCAACTCTAACACCTGCATCTTTTTGGCAAGAGTTCCCTTTACTACACACTCTAAAATATTTTTTATCTCGTCTTTTTTATAATAACCATCCTAACAGATGTTAGGTGACACCTCATTACAGTGTTGACTAACATTTCTCTGATGATTAGTGATGTTGAGCATCTTTTCATGTACCTATTGGTCACTTGTATGTCTTTTTTGAGAAAAATGTCCATTTAGGTTCTTTGTCCATTTTTAAGTGACTTTTTTTGCTATTGAGTTATATGAATTCCTTATATATTTTGGATATTATCCTTTATCATATAGAGGATTTCCAAATATGCTCTCCCATTTCATAGGTTGCCTTTTCTTTCATTGACTGCTTCTCTTGCTGTTCAGAAGCTCTTCAATTTGATGTAGTCCTGTTTATTTATTTTTACTTTTGTTGCTTTTGCTTTTAGTGTCATATCCAACAATCATTGCCAAGACCAATGCAAGGAGCTTTTCCCCTATGTTTTCTTCTAGGAATTTTATTGTTTCAGGTCTTATGTTTAACCTATGTTAACTTATGTTTAATCCACCTCAAGTTAATTTTGTAAGAGAGGGGTCCAATTTCATTCTTATGCATGTGATTATTCAGTTTCCCTAGCACCATTTATTAAAGAGACTGATCTTTCCCCATTGAGTATTTTTGCCTCCCTTTACAAATGTTAGTTGACTGTATATGCAAGGGCTCATTTCTGGGCTGTGTATCCTGTTTCATTGGTCTATGTGTATCTTTTTATTCAAGTAGCATATGTTTGGATTATTACAGCTTTATAATGCAGTTTAAAACCAGGAAGAATATTGCCTCCAGTTTTGTTTGTTTGTTTGTTTCTTTGTTTTTGTTCTTTCTCAGGACTACTTTAGCTATTTGGGTCTGTGGTTTTAAATGAATTTTAATATGTTTTTCTATTTCTATGAAAAATGCCATTAGAATTTTTATAAGGATTGTACTGGATCTATAGATGGCTTTGGATAGTATGAGTAATTTAATAATATTAATATTTCTGATCCAGAAACACAGGAAATCTTTCCATTTACTTGTGTTGTCTTTAGTTGCATTAATCAAAGTCATAGTTCTCAGTGTTCAGAACTTTCACTAGCTTGGTTAAATTTATTCCAAGTTACTTTTTTATGCTATTGAGAGTGGAAAAGTTTTCATTTTCAGACATTTTGTTGTTAATGTATAGAAACACAACTAATTTCTGTATTTTGGTTTTGCACCCTGCAATTTTACAGATTTGATGATTAGTTCTAACAGTTTTTTGATGGAGTCTTAAGGATTTTCCATATATAAGATTATATAATCTGCAAACAGAAACTATTTTATTTCTTCCTTTCCAATTTGGATAATAATAATAGTAAAATCTCTTTTGCAAATGCTATGAATGGAAAGGAAGGAGGTGATAAATGTTCCTTTGTTAAGTCCCAAGAAATGGACTGACCCTATTTCTCTATACCATTTTATCACTGGGGAAAAGAGGCATCATGAGGAATCCAGGCTTACGCAAAATTTTCCCTTTCAAAGAGAAGATAATAACTAAGACCATTCCTGATCTAAAAGCCTCAATCAATGCGTGCCTGGGTGGCTCAGTTGATTAAGTGTCTGCCTTGGGCTCAGGTCATGATCTTGGGGTCCTGGGATCAGGCTGACATCAGGCTCCTGCTCAGTGAAGTGTCTGCTTCTCCTTCTCCCTTTCCCTCTGCCCCTCCCCACCCCACTTAAGTTTGCTCTCTCTCTCTCAAATAGATAAATAAAATCTTAAACAACAACAACAAAAAGCCTCAATCAAGAAAGTAAAAGATACTATAAAGAACATAAAATGAGAAAGTAGTTGATGAACAATCCATTTTCCTTAGCTTACTATGTTATTGTAAAGCTATTTCACATACCTTTGTATTTTAATTTGCTTTGATGGTGATTACTGTATTAATTTACCATAACTTTCAAATCACAGGTCAGTCTATTTGTGCACTAATAAAAGCAGTCTTTGATTTTTTTCTTTCTTTCTTTCTTTCTTTTTTAAAATCTCCCTTATGAATGCAATGAACTGAAAGGAAAGTTGATTTCCTCTTACCCTTTCTCTTATTTCTGTGTTCCAGAGGTAGGCCAGAAGTTCTTCTCTGCTGTACTACTGGACTTCCACAAACTCTCTCATCCATGCATAGTTATCTAAGACAATGTTCTCCAGGGGTTCCTAGACTACAAGCCAAGAGGGGCTGAAGCCAATCCATGGGCACTGAGGGGTCCACATCTGGGTCTGAAATCTGTACACCTGTTACCTGATGAATGGGTGGGCAAGTCTTTTCCCGGGTCCCTAGTCATATGGTGTTGGATCCCACACTACACACAAAGATAATGATGTGTGTCACGGACACCAAGTTGTTGTTTAGAGGAAGAGATGAAGGAGTAACATCTTATTCAGCCATCTTGCTGATGTCACTCAGAGCTAAATTCCTGGTAAAGAATACAGTCTAAGATGCCAAAAGTGGGGTTAGGGTGGGTATTATTTGTGATGGTTGTGATGGAGTTAAACCATTCTAAGATTCTTGTATTGATTGGGAAGAGGATAAAGCTATTGATTAACCTTAGACTTTCTGGGTCAAGTGCATAAATCAAAATTCAGAAACTGCTGTGATAATAGAAAAAGAATAGATATTTAACATATATACATCAATAGAGAAGAAAAGGGAATAAAATAAAACTTGATCAATCAATGAAAAATAAGAAGAGAGTTTAATAAAGAAGCAAAGAAAACAAAAGAAAATAGGAAAACTGAATAAGATTGTAAAATGTATTTAGATGGATCAGAAATCATAATAAATGCAATTATTAATACATTAATTTTGCCAAGTAAAAAAAAAGGTGTTTCCCAGAAAAGCGTTGTTTTAAAAGTCTAACTGTATTCTTTTCACTGAGAGTCATACATAAATAATAATACAGCTAGGCTGAGAGAAAAGAAGTATGAATACTATCAGACAAATGATGCCCAAAAAGCTTAGGATAGTCACATCAATAAAAACAATACATATTTTGAGAAAGAAATAAGAGTGACATAAAGGAAACTTTTATAATTATCACAGGGAAATTGTCTAGTACTATGTAATCCTGAGCCTATATACTCCTTACATATGAACATCAAAATATATCATTTCAAAAATCATATGGAAATTAATAAGTTATATGCTTACATTATGCTTATTTTAACACATCTTTCTCATTAACAAATCAAGAAAATAAGAAAGTTAATAAGAATATCAAATGTACAGACAATGGAATTAACAATTTTGGTCTAAAAGACATATAGAGAATCTTATCTACAAAGTTAGAGAATATAACTTAAAATATTATTAATATTTTCAAATATACATGGAGCTCTATGAAAATTGAACACAGAGGTACAAAAAATAAATATTTCATGAAGTAAAAAAATCACTATAATGTAGATCTTATTCTTTTAATGAAATTAAAAATAAGTGAGCATGTATTATAAATAATAAATCTGAGGGTTCATTACTGCCAACCTTTCAACAACAACAAGAACAACAAATGTCAACCCAAAACCAGCTGACTTCACTTGTGAATTGTACCTAAATTTTAAAGAAGAATTAACACTGCTACTTCACAAACTCTTCCAAATAATGACAGAAGAGGGACTACTTTACAAATCATTCTATGAGGTGAGAATTAACCAGATACCAAAAGTAGATAAAAACACTGCAAGAAAAGAAAACTATAAATAAATATCCCTTATGAATATGGAAGGAAAAAAATCCTAAAAAAAATACTATCAAACTGAACCCAGCAACATATAAAAAGAATTATATGATGACCAAATGCAATTTACCCCAGAAATGCAAGGTTTGTTCAACATACAGAAATCAACCTATATAGGGATGCCTGGGTGGCTCAGTCAGTCAAGTGTTTGCCTCTGGCTCAGGTCATGAGCCCAGGGTCCTAGAAGTGAGTCCTACATCAGGCTCCTTGCTCAGCAGGAAGCCTGCTTCTCCCTCTGCTTGCTGCTTCCCCTGTTTGTGCTCCCTCTCTCTCTCTCTCTCTCCGACAAACAAAAAAATGCTTTATAAAAATCAATATATGTAATACACCCCAATAAGAGAATAAAAGACAAAAAAAAAAACCCTCAATTATCTCAATAGATTCAGAAAAAGCATTTGACAAAATCCAACACCCTGTCATGATAAAAACACTAAAAAATCTAGGAGCAGGATGAGAACTTTTAAAATATGATAACGAGAATTTATGAAAAATCTAAAATTTACCATAATTAATAGTGAAAGAACTATATTTTACCCCTAAAATCAGGAACAAGCTGAAGATATCCATACTAGCCACTTGTATTTAATATTATGCTTAAGGATCAAGCCAGTGCAATTGGGCAAAGAAAAAAAAAAATAAATGTAAGGTGTGTTGATTGGAAAGGAAGAAGTAAAACTTCCTCTATTTGCAGATAACATGATCTTGTATATAGGAAATATACAATATTAAGGAATATGAGGAATCCAATAAAAATACTAAAAGCAATAAGCATAAAGAGCAAGGTTGCAAGATAGAAGAGCAATACACATTATCAATTTTATTTCTCTATATTGGCAAAGAGCAAACAAAAATAAAACTTTAAAAATTTTGGTACTTTAATATCAAAAAGAATAAAATGCTGAGGAATAAGTTTAGCAAAAGAAGTACAAATTTTGTACAATGAAAACTTTAAAAACGTTGAAAGAAATGAAAGAAGACTTTAATGACTTAAAGATTTAATGTTAAATGACAATACTCTGGTTCAAGTTTCCCTACCAGAATCCCAGCTGCCTTTTTTTTTTTTTGTAGAATTTGACAAGGTAATCCTAAAATTCACATGAACATAGAAGGAAGCCAAAATAATCTAAGTAATCCTAAGGAAGAACAAAGATAATTCACATATTCTGATTTCAATACTTATTAAATGGTTACAAAAATCAAGACACTATTATACTAGTGTTAGGATAAACATATAGACAAAGGTAAAAGAATTAAGAGTTCAGAGATAAACTCTTAAACTTATGATCAACCAGTTCTGACAAGGGTGCCTCGACTCTTCAGTGGGGAGAGGGTAGTCTTCAAATAAATGGTGCTAAGACAAACAAATATCCACATGCAAAAGAATGACAGTGGATTCCTGACTTACTGCATATAAAAATTAATTCAAAATGAATCAGATACTTCAGTGTAAGAGCTCAAACTATAAAAACTTTTAGAATACAACAGAGTTGCCAATTTTCTTGACCTTAGGTTAGGCAACAGTTTGGTTATGCAACAGTTTCTTAGGTATGACACCTGAAGCACAAGGACCACAAGAAAAAACACACACAGAGATGAACTGGATTTCATGAAAAGTAAATTTTGTGTTTCAAAGGATACTATCAAGAAATGAAGGACAACCACAGAATGGAAAAAATATTTACAAACCATAATGTGATAAGAGATTTATATATAGATTACATAAAGCACTCTTACAACTCAACAATGGAAACAACAAAATCTCAATGAAAAAACTAGGCAAAAGATATGAATAAATATTTCTCAAAACAAAAGATATACAAATGGCCAGTAACTACATGAAAAGGTATTCAACATCATTAGTCATTAAGGAAATGCAAATTAAAACCACAATTAGATAACACTTCATACCCACTAGGATAGTTATAATAAATTTTGAAAGAGGACAATAACAAGTGTTGAAAAACATGTGGAAAATCAAAAACCTCATATGTTGCTGGTGAAATGTATAATGTTAAAGCCATTTTGGACAACAGTTTGGTAGTTCCTCAAAAAGGCAAACACAGAATTACCATATGACAACAATGCCACTCTTATATACACAAGAGACTGAAGACATATATTAACACAAAAATGTGTGCATAAATATTTATAGCAGCATTATATATAATAGCCAAAAAGTGAAAACAACTTAATGTCCATCAACTGATGAATAGATAAATAAATGCTGTATATCCATACAATGTAATATTATCCAGCCATAAAAGGAATGAACTACTGATATATGGTACAAAATGGATAAATCTTGAAAACATGCAAACTAAAAGAAGGTAGGTACCAAGAGGTCACCTAGTATATGATCCCATTTACATGATATATCCAGAACAGGCAAATCCATGGAGACAGAAAGTAGATTAGTGGTAGCCTAAGATCAGAAGGAGG
Organism: Mustela lutreola; assembly: GCF_030435805.1. NCBI lineage: Eukaryota > Metazoa > Chordata > Mammalia > Carnivora > Mustelidae > Mustela > Mustela lutreola. The sequence continues at coordinate 79,525,304 of NC_081297.1, read as the reverse complement.
GGAAGAGGGGGAGTTAACATGAACCAGGTATAGGGCCTATTTTAGAGGTGATGAAAATGTTCTGAAATTAGATATTGGTGAGTTGCATAGCCTTGTGAATTTACTAAAAATCACTAAATTGTATATTTTAAAAGAATGAATTTAGTGATATATACATCACACTGTAATTTAAAAATCAGAAAAGTTTGGGGCAACTGGGTGGCTCAGTCAGTTAAGCAGCTGATTCTTGATTTTGACTGAGGTCTTAATTTCAGTGTCATGGGATTGAGTCTCACCTCGTCCTCCACTGGGCATGGAGCCTGCTTAAGATTCTCTCTGCCTCTCCTTCCACCCGCAATATTCCCCTTGTATGTTCTCTCTGTCAAAAAAAATAAATAAAATAAAATAGGAAAGTAAGTGAAGAAACTACATAATTGAGAAATTTAAGACACATTTTGAAATAACTAATGGATGAAAGTAAGATAATCATGGAAATTTGAATATACTTAGAATTAAGAGATCAGGTTTTCACTTGAGGAAAACAGCTTAACTGCAGTTATAAGAAAATGTATAGCCTTCATTGCAAATATTTTGAAAGGTAAAGATTAATGAGTTAAATATTTAAAGAAATTAATAAATCAATAACATCTCAAACCCCAAAACAGTAAAAACAAAGAAATTATGAAGATGAAACAGAAATGAAAAATGAATAGAAAACCAAAAAAAGTAAAATAACAGAAAATAACAACAAAATGTAAGATCTAAGAGCTGCTTTTGAGGAAAATGTAATGAAGAAAACTTCCTTCAAGATTGATGAATTAAAAAAAATTAAAAAAAAAGATTGATGAATAAAAAGGAAGGTTCAAATATGAATCCTAAGAAATGGGGATTTATTTTGAAGATCTAAAATTTTAATACATTTTAAAAACACTATAAATATACAATGAATACCTTTCAGGAATATGTATTAAAACTAAAGAAATTGATCATTTCATAGAAGATTATAATTTATAATAGTTAAACTCAACAATGAATAAAAAACTGGATAATCCTATAACTAGGAAAAATACGGATCATTTTTTAAAATCTATTTACAGGAACAGACAAAAATGAGATTTGATCTCATGGCCATAGTGGAGTACCTTATATCATACTTGTTCACCTGGCAAAGAAAATAATTTCTTGTATATATTAAATAACAGACATTGTAGTATTATGATCCATGAGAGAAGAGAAACAAATAAGATTAGCCTATTTTTCTGGCTAACATTAATCTCTGGACCATATGCATGGAGAAGAAACTTGAGCAGAGTCTGGCAGTCATGCTGAGTTGGGCAGATAGCAACTAAAGATCAAGGAGGTTGAGCTGGCTGGAGTTTTTAATAAAATTAAAATTAGAAAATTAAAAAAAAAAATTCAGAAGCCTACATAGGATTGGCGTTGAAATGTTTCTGAATACTAAGCCATAAGTGTATATATGAAGTCCACAAAATCAAAAAAATTAAATCTATTTGAAAGTGAACCAAAAAATCCTAGAGTGCACATACAACGGGGAAGTATTTAAGATTTATTTAGCCAGGGGTACCTGGGTGACTCAGTCAGTTAAGCATCTGCCTTTATCGGCTCAGCTCATGATCCCCGGGTCTTGGGATGGAGCACCCTGTTAGGCTCCCTTCTTCCTCTCCTCCGTGTTCATGCTCTTTCTATCTCTGTCACATTCTCTCTCACATAAATAAATAAATAAAATATTTTTAAAATTTATCTAGTCAGGGGGCTCCTGGGTGGTTCAGTGGGTTAAGCCTCTGCCTTCAGCTCAGGTCATGATCCCAGGTCCTGGGATCAAGCCCTGTACTGGGCTCTCTGCTCTGCAGGGAGCTCATTTCCACCCCCCCCCCCTCTCTGCCTGCCTCTCTGCCTACTTGTCATCTCTGTCTGTCAAATAAATAAATAAAATCTTAAAAAAAAAAATTATCTAGCCAAAGAGACTTTATTAAACACTTGGGATTTTCAGTAGAGATCATAGAAAAGCCATGTCTTAACAGTAGAACTAAAGTAGTCCTGAAGTAAATGATAATCTATACTCATCTTAACAAAGCTTTATCAAACAGACCCCAATACTAAGTCAATACTAAATAATGATGTATTATTTATAGTCTGCATCTGTAGTAATATTACAAAAATATGCATGGAAAGATATGATACATACAAACTTCAGAATCTTGGTTATTTCTGAAAAGGAAGGGAAAGAATCAGACTGAGGGCTAAGCTGTTTTTAAAAACACGTATATCTTAGGAGAAAATTTTTTAAATATTCTAAGCAAAGATGTCAAAAACATTCATTATTATTAAATTTCATGGTACCAGGTGTCTGTTATATTTTGTTTAAAATATCTCATGATTTGGGTGCCTGGATGGCTAAGTAGGTTAAGCATCTGCCTTTGTCTCAGGTCATGATTCCAAGGTCCTGGGATCAAGCCACAGGTCAGGTACCCCATTTGGTGAGGAATCGTCTTCTCCCTTTTCTTCACTCTCTGGCCCTCTCCCTGCTTGTGTGCTCTCTCTCTCTCAAATAAATAAGTAAATAAATAAAATCTTTTAAAAATTTAAAATGATTTATTATTTTTAAAATTTCTATTATTTTAATCACTTAAAACAAGAGGTGGACTAGACAATAGCTTAAGGTGGTGATTCTTAGATCTGGCTGCTCATCGGAATTATCTGAAGAGTTGTTTGCTTTTTAAAAAAATATATGCCTGAATCCCACCCCAGGAAAATCAGTTTCAGTGGAACCGGGGAGGGTCCCAAAATTTTTTTAAGAAGTTTCCTGAGTAATTTTGATATGCAGTCATCTTTGGGGACTATTGACTTGAGATCCTTTTCTTTTTCTAGAAAATCTAACTTACATCCTCATTTTTAATTCTATAAGTAGAAGTTAAGTAATTCACTTGTAAATATTTTCACTAAGTGATTGCATAATGCTATACCCGTTATTCTTATTAAATTGACAAAGTTAGCTTTGGGATTTGTTATAAAACTATTGATGAGTTACATTGTTGACTGCAGGATTTAGTATCACTGATAAACTATTATCTTAGAAGAAATGACGTTCACACTTTAATGCCAAAAAAGTCTTTCTGAAATACTGACATTTTTCCTTTTATCAGTTAATAATTCTTATAAATGGATTGTGCATAAATTTTTGCCCAGGCTGCCAAAAATCTCACAATGAAATTTAATACTTTTTAAAAAAACTCATTTCTATTTTAATAGCGTTAATGAAGTTGAGTCTTTTACTGAAAACTACAAATACCTTAAAATGCTAGGTTTAATGTGAATAACTGATGCCGCTGCTGCTGCTGAAGACGATGATAGCCAACATTTTAGGGAGCTTGTACTATGTGACTGCATAAACTTAATTTTTAAATTTAAACCTCAGTTCAGCTCCTAATGTAGGAAAGCAAGTTGTTTTACAGAAGTAAGTTAACTAACATAAAAAGTATTTTTTCACTGATGAAGTAAATGTGAATTACCAAAGAAAAGGGGGGATACTTGTAAATATTAATTGGTTCCCTATGAATCTATCCAATAACTAACCACTAGTCCATAGACACTATCATGTATAGTTCTGTTATGGCTCCAACTCTCAGTTTACACCCTTTATTTGAAGGAGTTAGGTAATGGTTTCAAAGATTCTCTCCAGTTTAATATGTCATTCTCTCCAGTTAATTAAGTCATGAAATTTGTAAGATTCACTCTGGTTAAGCTGAGGTGGAGTGCAACCATTTTCCCATTTATTCTCTTTCTCCTAGCAGAAACCAAAACTGTGGACACAAATGAGTTCCAGGGCCTTTGTAATATTAAAAATAATAAATAACAAGGGTAATCTCTAGGCTTCAAACTACAGGAACGGTTCCATTCAGTATACTTTCCCCATTCCTTCTCTATCCGCTCTTAGTTTTCTTCAAATGATGTAGAAATAGATTATAAAAATAATCATAAGATAAATACTGTTATTACATTTGTAGATAAAAAGCACTGAATAACAAAAAATAAATTAACACAGAGGGTGTCATACTAGACATACATTCAAGAAATCAGAATCTAACCCAAATTATTATTTTTCCTTATGGTACAAGTATTTGTTAATTGAAATGATCACAATAGCGTTCACCTCTTGTATGTTTTTGTATGACTATGTCACAAAGGTTCTCACCTTTTTTAGTTTGTCCTGCTTATACTAATGGACATAAAAACAGCGAGTTGCATTAAAGAAACTTTTAGGATACTTGTTCTACTTGTTGATGCATTCATGTCATAAGACCATAATGTCCATTATGTCTGGAAGAGTGGATTTATTTTAGGGCATGCCAGGATAAAACTGAAATAGACTAAAGGTTTGAATCTGCACACGCTGGGTGGAGGTACACTTCTGATTTATAGAAAGTACCTAAGAAGCTACTGGAACTCTTTTTACCTTCTTCTTGGTGATCAGACAGGCATATAACCAGAGTCTTCTTCAGAGTCCCAGAAAATTTTAAATTTTTTGAGAGAGCAGAAAATAGAAGCTTCTCAAAAAACCTAGCCGTCTCTTCTTTGAATCAGGTGGCTTCGTTGACAGGTGAACACTTCTGGGGAAATATGAAGACTATAGAAGCTTGTCCGTGTAACCTGGAGCACTTCTAGAGAGTCCCTTGCACTATGTGGCCATCTGTGTAAGTTGGGTCACCTTACCTACTTTAAAACAAGTTCGTCCCTTGCTTTGTCTGTCAGTTCCTTTTGTATCAATCACATTACTTTGAGGACCATTCCCAGGATTACCAAAAAAATTAGACATGCACTCCATCACTCTCAAACTCACCCACCTAAAAGTGTTTATGACAAGTTCTAACAGTAAATGAACTTTTGGAACAACTTTTGGATCATGTTATGTAAAGTGACATGGAAGACAGAAATCACTCTTTGGTCCTCTTTTTTTTCTTCTTTCAGCGTGGATCAGAACAGTGCAACTAAATGAGAGAAAAATTCCTTAGCTTTCTTATCACCCTCTCAGCAGCAAGTGTCCATTTCCCCCTTTTCATTCATTTAATACACAGTGACCAAATATTTATTGAGGGCCTGCTCTGTGTCAAACTGCATGTGCTATCAGGCTCTGTTGTCCCTCTCTGCCCAAAAGCATCTTTACCACATTCTTTTTTCTCAACTGAATTCATCCTCAGCTTTAAATATCACAGAAAAGGTCCCCCTCTGTAAAGGTTTCCCAAAAGCCCACAGGCAGTCAGGCTTCCCCTCCACTCCTAATCCAAAGCTTTTCACATCTGTTGTTCTCATCTGTGAGTTCTGGAAACCAAGAGTGATGCTTCTTCTTCATGTCACTCACTGAACTTGGTAAAACTTTACTGAGCACATAGTTTAATATTATTTTTTATTTGAGGAATAAGTAAATATGTGACTGAGAACTAGGTAATATTTTCCACACATTGGATATTACATTGAACTTCGGACAATTCACTAACTCACTTCTTTGGTTTAGGCTCCTTCTGAAAAATATTTATCCTCTCCTCATCTGTGAGTGGTCAAAATGCTTTAAAACTTTAAATACAGACCCCTAGAAATGTCTCATCGTTGCTATTAGGTCCATTGTCACCTTGCACTTGATTTTGTGGCCTCAAGTTCCAACGAACATTGGATCTAGTGATTTAGAATAAGAGACAGGAATGATAGAGTTTATGTGTCTTGCATCACATTTATTATGTTCAGCTTACTCATTGCCTTTTTATTAAGAACTGTTTTGGTGGAATTCTAAGGCCATAAGAAAATGAAGCAACTTGAAGAACAAGTGAGGATGAGAAAAAGTGGCATCATGTATAGATAACGCTGACAAACTGGTTCTGAAGTTAGAGAAAGAAAGTGATTGATATCTGGTGAGAAATACGACCAGACTCAGTATATTAAGAAGCCAGTTAAGAAGCTCACTACAGAATCATTTGTAAGAACAAAAAGAAAAAAAATGTAGAGTTACTTAAGTACACTCATATGATAAAATAGTATGTAGAGGAAAACTAGAATTGACTAAAACTATATGTATCAACATGAATAGATTTCACTATATAATATTGAATAAAATATCAGAATGACACACATAGCATGATATTATCTAAGAAAATATTTTAAACTGAAAAAGTAGTCATATATATGATGTGTACCCAGATTTGTTGTAAACATATAAAGATTGGCGAGAAAGACTATTCATTAAGTTCATGCTTTTGGTTAAAAAAAGAAAGTGATGAACTGAGATTGAGAAAGAAATAAAAATGTATTTGTTTTATAATTTCTTTTTTTTAAGATTTTATTTATTTGTTTGACAGAGAGAGTTCACAAGCAGGCAGAGAGGCAGGCAGAGAGAGGGAGAGAAGCAGGCTCCCTGCTGAGCAGAGAGCCCAATGCTGGGTCCAATCCCAGGACCCTGAGATCATGACCTGAGCTGAAGGCAGGTGCCCTGTTTTATAATTTCTGTGTATTTTGTCCCAATAACGCAAGTTTATGGCATACATTGGAAAGCATTACTACTTATTAATTCTGGGAAATTGGTTAAATAAGCATTTGTAATGTTATTCACTTGAATACTTTACATTTTTTAAATAAACAAAAACAAAAAAGTCAATGGAAAGAACCCAGGTGAAAGATTGGAAACAACAGAAGTGAGAACTAAACATAGATTTTCTCAAATGCAAGAAAGGAATGGGATGCAGGAAGAAAAAGCAAAAAAGGTAAAATTCTTATATTGGGACGTATTTGGGTAGGATATTTGATTTTAGAATGACAAGGGAATTCCTATATTCAAGGAGTAGCAAGAAATATGGAAAGTAAGTTTGAAGACAACAGCAAATGTTTCAAAAAATAATTTCAGGGAGTACGTGTAAATTGACTAAAGAAATACTGCAAAGCTGCCACGCAATTGGGTTTTCTTCTTGGTAATCATGAATTTCTAGTGAAACCAGTCTATCCTATGGTGTGAATTTCTACAGCAAGGTGCAGGTCTGAAGAAAGGAATACTATCCTTTTTTAGGATTTTCTGGATGCGTGTGACAAAAAGACAGAGGGGCAAAGGAATTCAGGTTTTAAGGAATATTCTTACTTAATGATGTATAAGGGAATCTAACCTAGATAACAGACATATGAGTAAAGAGAAAATTTATGACTTGAGAAAAGGTGGGGAATTAATGAGACTGAAGGTTCTCACTGAGGTCACAGAATGATGATGGTGGCCAAAACTGAACTGATTGTTTAGTGATTTGAGAGATAAAATAGTTATAGGCAATGACATAAATTAGTAATTTGGATCAAATGAAGGGATAAGTAAAGTATGGTGGAGGAGGAACTCAAGGAGATGGGAAGTTCATGGGTTTACCGGTCTACTGGATTACAGGAGCCATTTCAATCATATAAGTCAAAGATTGGACTTGATTGCTCTTTAACTGTGGAGATTATATCTCTGCTTCTAGTTCTTCTTCCACTATTGACACATTCTCTGGGTTTAGTATTTTTTTTTTAAAGAGAATGTGTTTGATTCAATCAGTTATCATCCAGTTGGAGGTTCCCTCTTGGGATTCTCAGAGTCTTTCATGGTTTAGGTCTCTGGCTAGTCTACAGAGGTGGTCTTTGAGTTAACCCTTGCCTAGTTTGTCCAGTTTAAATTATAGAAAACACAGGGGTACCTGGGTGGCTCAGTCAGTTAAGCATCTGCCTTCAGCTCAGGTGATGATCCCAGGGTCCGGGAATCAAGGCCTGCCTCCTGCTCTCCACTCAGCTGGAAGCCTGCTTTTCCCTCTTCCTCTGCATGTTTCTCCCCCTGTTGTGCTCTTTCTCTCTTTCTCTGTCAAATAAATAAATATAATCTTTGGGGAAAAAATAAAATACGAAGAAATGTGCAAGGTCCTCAGTAGGAACATGTGCATGGGGTGAATACAATAAGTACTGTGTGTGTGTAGGAGTGCTGATGACACTGATGACGGAGTCCTTGGCCCTCCGTCTTGTTCATGCCCACAAAATGATCTCCCTCAGGGCTATGTGTCCCAGCCCCCATAGAGGTTAATATGTGCCTTACCAGAAAGCAGGAAGACTTGTTCTGATCTTCCCTGAAGTGGCACACAGAAGGCACCACTTTAGCTAACTAGTAGTGATCCTCTGGCTCACAGATGGTGCTACTTTAGATAACTACTTCTTGGCCTCTCCACAATGCCCCATGCGCTATAGAGGCTGTGTTACCATCAGGACAGAGGCGGAGAATAGTTGCTTAGTGTGGGATCATTTGTCTGCCCAATCTCCTGTCTGTAAGTTACCCTGAGTAAAACTCGGTGTAAACAGTATGAAGTGGCGTGCTTCATTTTTTGGCCTCAAAATTCCTCCCCAGGCTGGAGGATACTTTACTGTCCCTCTTCCACCTTCTAACAGTGTGTGGGTGTGATTATATCACATGCCATTTCTCCATATGCATTCATGTATATCTATCTTAATTTAACCAAGTCAAAAACTCATTGGAAATACCTTTTAACTACTTGCCAAAGCTACTCACCAATATTTTTCCACTGGAAAAGCCAGGAGAAAGAGTAGCAGGGTACTTTGAGCCTATGAGGCATAGGAATTACCTGTCAGCAAACACACAAAGCAAGCATACCTTTCTTTCAAATATGTCCAGGATCCAGGAACTGTGGGAGCATTGAGGAGGAGAGGGGTAGGGCCTGGTAGAACAAGAACAGCTATGTGCAGCTGGCCAGAGCTGTGGTTAGATGCCCAGTGGCATTTATTCTGGGCACAGAAGCACCTTCCTATATGCATGACTGATTTAACAATATAAAAAGTTCTTATTTTTGCACCTTGAGTACCAGGGGAAAAAAAGGGCAAGAGAAATCCAAAATAAATGAAATATATATATATATATTTTTTTTTTCTGGAAAATACGAGTGAACTATACAGTAAACTCTCACAGTATTTCCATCTGCTAGGTAGATGAATCCAGAATAGTTTTACATTTATAATTACAGAGGGAATGTGTGAAAGGCCTTTATTCCTTTTTTTCCTTTTCTTAAAAAAATGGTGAATAGGGCCTTTAATACTCAATCTTAAATGAATGTTGTATATTTTGGCATGGTGTCAGAGTGTTAACAGAACTTGTACTATGGTCTTCTAAAGGGAAAAAACAAATAGTTTAACACTGAGGTATTTTGAAGCAGGTGCTCTGGACAATTAAAGAACTTTGTGGCTTTTGAAGGCACCCTTCCAAGAAGTAGAAATATGAAAAATGAATACCACACTGTCACTTTGATAAAATATCTGATTTTCACTCCTGTTGGGGAAAGAAACCAGAAGTCAATGAGCATTGACTAGTTATGTTTAGTAAGGTATTTTAAATAACAAAAATATCGTTCAGTAAATTTGAAGTTCTAATTGGCTTTATTAACAATTCATGAATCGGGCAATATCCCATCTAGCAGGGAGCTCCAAGGAGATATACAAAATGGAAGGTTTTTAAAGGCAGAGGAGCTACAGAAATGGAAATTATTAGCAAAGAACATATTGTTTCAGACAAAGTCACCCTCCTAGGAGAAGAGAAGGGGTCTATCAGCAGATACTTCCTAGGGCTGACCAGGAAATTCCACGTTGGCTGGTTAAAGATCACATTCCAGGGAAGCTAAGACTACATTTAGGTGAGGTATTAAATTTTAGTTTGTTGATGTGGGGCTTAGCTCAAGTGACTCCATTTTGGGATTGCTATCTCCTTTTTAATAACCCTCCATCTTTTGGTTAGACTTTCAGCTCAATTGAGAGATGTGATCAAAATTTAAGACCTTAGTACCCCTCTCAGCTACCACTCTGTATTTCCCACGGTCTTTGCAAAATTTTGTTGATCCTTTGTGTGGTATTCACAGGTCATGACAGTTTTTCATTTTAATTTCTTGTGATAGTCACAGGCCATGACTTCAGATTCACAATTTTTAAGTTGGTCCTCCTCTCCTTTCCTCTCCCAACATTTCAGTCTTAGGGAGATCATTTGCTTGGGGGGTTAACATAGTGAATATGCATTTAAACTTTTGAGAGAATACAATGTACCAGGGAGTACATTGTATTATGATATTATATGATATTATAGCTACAAGCACGATATATTCCAATGTTTAAAATGCACTTTGGAGCCATATATGATCTAAATAATTATGGAAACAAGGAAACACAAAGGAACTAAGATTTACACAGGTATTCTTGTCTAACTAGGCATACACAGATATAACTAGGGAAAGATTAAGAACAAGGCATAGGATGCTCGGGCCATGAGTTGAAGTCAGTAAGAAACTTATGAGGAGGGGTGAACTGTGGTTTATAGTGACATTGGGAATAAAAGAGATATTGATCACAGGCAGAATCAGGGGCTCTCTGGCATTATGGAAGATCAGAATCTTTAGTGAGAAATCCAGCATCCTAAAAGTTTACCCCCTCAGGACTGGTCTGGAAGATACAGATGAGGATGTGGTCATTTTTGGCCAGTCCCAGAGTAAATAAAAGAGAGGGGAAAAGTGTTTCATGTTTAAGATATTAAGTCTTGATCTGGCATCTTAGATGGAAGCAGTCTACCTCCATGTCAACTACTTTTTTTTCCATCAATTTGATTTGGAGTTTTCCAGCATCCACAGGACCAGCTGCCAGGTGAAGTTTTCTTCAACTATGAGATGTGTACCCATGGCTAAAGCTGTTTAATTTTGCCACAGTGTCAGTGGTAAGGAGCACTTGGTAAGGTCCTTTCCAACAGTGTTCAAAGGCTGTTTTTCTCTGATAATGCTTCCAGAGTAACCAATCACCAGATCCAAGCTATGAATAAGAGGATCCTTTGAACTGGGATCCTGGAAAGCTTCTTTAAGCTGTTGATACTAGGCTTTAACAGAAGACATTAAAGATGTATAGTAACTGGTTATATTAGCATAAGAGAACCATGGATTAGCAGAGAGTTGTACACCAGCAGACATTGGCCTACCAGTGACTATCTCATGTGAAGTAGATTAATGTTTCCCACAATAGGTACTGTGAATCATGGGCCAGGGGCAATACCTTAAGCCAGGAAAGTCTAGTAGTTTCAACAAGTTTAGAAATGTTATGTTTGAGGATCCCATTAGTTTGTTGTTGTTGTTGTTGTTGTTGTTTCAACTTTGCCTGATGGTTGAGGATGATAGGAAAAGTGATAATTCCAAGAAATTTTTATATCTTTCCTTAAAGTTTGTATGATTTGCCAAGGGAAGTGGGTGCTTTCATCTCTGAAGATTATGGAAGGTATATCCCAAGTGAAAACAATACACCCCAAGTGAAAACACAACAGTGTATTTGCTATTGCATTGCATCAGCCTCACAGCAGGGGAAGGCTTCAACCCCTCCAGAAAATGTACATATAAAACAAGAACATTTGGATAACCCATACTTGGTGGTGATTGAATGAAGTTCAGCTGTAGGTGTTCAAGGGTCCAGACAGTTTGAGGGCTCTGGGAACAAAAATAGTTTTTCCAGGATTATGGTACTGACATGGAAGATGCACTGTTTTTTCAGTTTTATGGAGGTCTCCTCATCAATGGTATTCATAATTGGAGTCATCTTTTTTTAAAGTTTATTTATTTATTTATTTATTTAGTAATCTCTACACACAATGTGGGGCTCAAACTCACAACTTTGAGATCAAGAGTTGCATGCTCTTCCAACTGAGTCAGGCAGGCACCCTTATTTTGAGACATCTTGAATGCACCATGGTGGGGCAAAGACTGCAAAAACTGAAAAATGAGGTTTTTCAGGGAGCCAGGAAGAGCTAAATGGACATCTTGATTTTTCCATAGCTGACGGTTACTGAGTTTACAACCACTGTTTGCCCATCACAGTTTTTCTGATTCAGGAGACAATGGCCATGTCACAAGGACATCAGGATGGCAAAAGTCTGACTACAAGAGGTAGTTTTTTGTAGAAGCAGGTTGAACTTCATCTACATGTGCCTCAATTTTTATAGATTTTGTTTGGCTGCCTTTTTTTTTTTTTAAGATTTTATTTATTTATTTATTTGACAGAAAGAGAGATCACAAGCAAGCAGACAGGCAAGCAGAGAGAGAGAGAAGAGGAAGCAGGCTCCCCGCTGAGCAGAGAGCCTGATGCAGGGCTCGATTCCAGGACCCTGAGATCATGACCCGAGCTGAAGGCAGAGGCTTAGCCCACGGAGCCACCCAGGCACCCCTGTTTGGCCGGTTTTGCATGAAAGTCAGCTAGAGCATCTACTGAAGACTCAAGTTCAGTATTTTTAGTGTGAAGCTTGGTTTTGGTAACAACAATTTCAGAAGGTAAGAGAATAACAGTAAGAAGTTCATTTTCTTGTTGCCCATTTTTGACTGGGATCCCAGTGGACATAAGAACACCCCATTGTTTCCATAATATCCTAAAATCAGAGACAACCACAAAAGCTTGTTGGGCTGATTCAGCTTGCAGGACATTTCCCCTCTAGAGTTCATAGTAGGTAGTAACAGCATAACCAGCTTGAAAGTTCTTTTACTTGGGGCGCGTGGGTGGCTCGGTGGGTTAAAGCCTCTGTCTTCAGCTCAGGTCATGATCCCAGAGTCCTGGGATTGAGCCCAGCATGGGGGAGGGGGTGTTTCTGCTCAGCAGGGAGCCTGCTTCCTCCTCTCTTTCTGCCTGCTTCTCTGCCTACTTGTGTTCTCTGTCAAATAAATAAATAAAATCTTAAAAAAAAAAAAAAAAAAGGAAAGTTCTCTTTCTTGTTTTTACCACATGACCCATCAACAAACAAAATTAGATCAGGATTACTCAAAAGAGTGTCTTGTAAATCAGGACATGGTGTCATGAAATAGAATGTTATTGCTTCTTAGTAATGGGACTTGCCTTCCTCTGGTCCTTGGGCAGTGGTAGGAATATACAGGATTAAGAGCATTGTAACATTTAAGATACAGATTAGGTGGTGAAAGCAAAAGTGTCTCACAGGAGGTTAGTATGCTTAAGGAGAAATGTTGAGTGAATCTGGGTTAAGAAGACTTTGAATAGTGTGGCGTTTGTAAAGAAATGCTATTTCCTAAGATTAAGTCCTCGGAGACTTCTACTAACTTTGCAGCTGCATCGGTAGCCTAAAGACAGCTGAGATAGGCTCGAGCAACTGTATGCTCTAGTTGTATGTTATAATAGGCAATAGACTTGTGTTTGCTACCATGTTCTTGCATGTATTCCTAGGCTTAATTATCTTTTTAATGCACAAATAAGGGGAAAAGTTCTGAATAGTTAGGCAGCCCTAAGGTATGTGGTTCCTATAGTATTTGTTTTAGTCTTATAAAGGCCTGCTCATGTTTCTCTTCCCAAGAAAGGGGTTCAAGGACTAAAGTTTTAGTTAAGCTCATAGAGCAGGGAAGCCAGAAAAGAAAAGTTAGGAACCCACAGACTACGATAACCAGCCAGAACTAGGATCAACAAAACTGTCACTTAGTTGTGGGCCTGGGAAATGGCTGGATTAGCTTAATTCTTTTTGGAGACAACTGGATTCCGTTGGCACATAAATTATGACCCAGATAATGAAGAGTATCTAGATATGATTAATTTTTCCTTAGAGACGCTAGGTCCTTTTCCAACTAATTGTTGCTGTAAATAAATGGAATCTTTTAAGGGCACCTCCTTGGAAACTGAGCATAGCAAGAGGGTATTGTAAAAGGGTCGATTTCTGGGGAACTGGAGATGCTTAACTCTTGGTGGAGTACTTGGAAAAATAAGAAGGGGCCTCAGTGAACCGTTGAGGCATAACTGCCCAAGTACATTATTGATTGTTTCAAGTAAAAACAAACAGATATTGGTGGTTGGGGTCTACAGCAATGCTTACAAAAGCTGAACCAAGGTCTCCAAGAGTAAACCATTTTGAGTCTGATGGAATGTGCTGTTTGGATTTGGAAAGACTGGAAAATGGGGAATAACTACCTTGTTAACTGCTCTTAAGTCCTAGACATATCCCCATCCCCACCAATTAGGTTTTGGACCTGCAAGATCCACATGTTACAGGGGCTAGTGCAGGGACTGATTAACCCCTGGGCAATTAGTTCTTTTATTATTGGTTTGAGGACTTGTATGGCCTCAGGCTTTAATGGATATCAAGGCAATTTAGGAACAGGTTTAGTTATGTCTATTTGAATTTTTATGGGCTCTGTACTTTTTATACTCCCAATGTCAGTATTAGAAGTAGCTCAAGATTTTGGGCATGTCAGTCGAACTGGGAGATTTTTGTTGGAATTCTTCTGCTTCTATGTCAAGTATAGGTTGTAAAGAACATAAAAGATCAGGTTTGAGATGGCCAGGAAACTTCAAGGTGGAGGTTTCCACTGAAGCAAAAACATATTAGCTTTTTTTTTTTTAATTTAGAAAGAAATTATCTGCCTAATAGATTAACTGGGGTTATATCATATAGCAAAAATGAATGTATTTCAGTAAAAGTTCTCAGAATCATTTGTATTTGTTGAGGAAGAAATTCTCTCTAAACTTTAATAGATACCCCTGAAAGATTTGTTGTCTTATGAAGATAGGATTTAAAGAAGAATGTGTAGCCCCAGTATCTATCAGAATCTGCTTAGATTTTCCACTAATTTTAATTTTAGTTTCTACTTGGCTACTTCAGGTTATTTCTGGTAGCAGGTTAGAGGAGGGTCCTTGGAAGTCCCATGAGTTTGGGGGAAGACCCAGTATGGGGATCCCCTCCTTGAAGAATTTGCATAGGATTTTTGAGGACCATTTTTTTTTTTTACCAGTGTCCCAGTTGATTAGAAATGATTACAAATGATTACAAATGATCTTTGGGCCATTATTCTGATGGTGGACCTCTAGGAAGATGTTATGTGGGAGGTCCAGGTGTTATTTTCTTTTGGGTCTTTAGCCTTGGAGCCTTTGTACCTATAAGGCCAATATTTTAGTGGGACCTTTGTTTATGATCTTCTTCTAAAGTTTTTCCCAAATGTTCAGCTATGGTCCTGAGTTCAGCAAGACTGATGACTACCCATCCTAGTTCTTGTCTTTTTATTAACACAGTAATCCCAAAAGATAATCCAATTACAAATAGGGGAACTAGAGCAGGTTGGGTGGCCTTGTTTACTGTACAGCATCCAAAATGCCATAGAAGGAGAACTTCCAAACAGGCTTTGATGTCAGCCACAGATTCATCTTTCTTTTGTCTGCATGTTTCAGTAATAAACTAATCAGTACAGGGAGGGAAGACCCTAGGAATGGCTTTTAAAATGTCAGTTGCTATACTGTGAGCTTTTTCTGGTCCATTAAGGAATCCTGTTGGAGATTAAAGACCTCAAATATCATCTTTGGGATTATGCCCTTCTGCCTCCTGAATCCATTTTTGGCTTCCCCAGGTCCTACAATCACATGCACAAACTGATAAATAACTGATAGCCTGGAGTCATAGGTCCCAATAAGGTTTCTAAACTCTCCAATAAATTCTGAGGAGGGGCTCCTGGATGGTTCAATTGGTTAAGCATCTAACTTTGGCTCAGGTCATGATCTCAGGGGCTTGGGATAGAGCCCCAAATTGTGAGGCTCCCCGTTCACTGGGAAATCAGCTTGTCCCTCTCCCTCTGCCCTTTCCCCTGTTCATGCTTGCTCTCGCACTCTCTCTCCCTCAAGTAAATAAAATCTTAAAAAAAAAAAAAAGTTTGAGGATTCTCACTGAGATTAGAAAAATCTTCAACTGTAGCCCTTAGTTCCATCTTTGACCAAAGAGTAAAAACTATCTGAGGAAGATTGCTACAATCTCAGGTGGTTTTATTTTTAAAGATAACTGTGCATAGTCACTTCAGAGTGGAAAGGCTATTCAGACACAGCATTAGTAAAACATGGGTACTCAGGTAAAGAAGGATAGAGGAGGGGTGCCCGGGTGGCTCAGTGGGTTAAAGCCTTTGCCCTTCGGCTCAGTCACTATCCCAGGGTCCTGGGATCAAGCCCCATATTCAGCTCTCCTCCAAGGGGAGCTGGCTTTCTCCTCTCTCTCTCTCTCTCTGCCTGCCTCTCTGCTACTTGTGATCTCTGTCTGTCAAATAAATAAATAAAATCTTAAAAAAAAAAAAAAGAAGAAGAAGAAGGATAGAGGAGAGAGTAGGAGTTATGCCAGTACTGCTATCTTTTGATTAGGTACCTCTGGTCTCTTTAATTTTTCATTAGTTTTTTGTAAGGAGTCTTTTAATGAAACTATATTGGAATCTTGAAGCCTTTTGGAAGATTTTGCATACCAATTAAAACAGGTATCACATTGTTTAATTCAGAAACTCTTAGTTTCAAGTGTACTTCTTAAATCAATGACCTTGTCTAACTGGAATGTTCCCCACAATGGCCATTGTAATCCTAGATTGTCTTGTAAGATTTTGTCATTTTGGTAGATATTTATAGCTCTGGGACCATCGTTTTTAGACAAAATAAGCAGGTGTACTAGAAAGTGACAGGCTTAACTCTTTGGATTTTAAGGATCCTATCTATCTACCTATCTATTTATTTATTTAGCTAAGCTTTGGATGTCTCAGAGCCAAATTAATACCGAAGATTAATGTGTCATAGGGTTGGGGATTGTGTATTTTTTTTTAAAGATTTAAGTTTTTTATTTGAGAAGGACAGATAGAGATAGTGACAGAGATAACAAGAGAGAACACGAATAGGGAAGAGAGTTAAAAGCAAGCTCCCTGCCCAAGCAGAGAGCACAACATAGAGCTTAATCCCAGAACCCTGGGATTGTGACCTGAGCCAAAGGCAGATGCTTAACCAACTGAACCACCCAGGGGCCCCATGGGGATTGTGCATTTTTACAGTGTACTTTGTTGCACAAAATTTCTCTGAGGTTGACAAGTGACCTTATATCAATCTGACCCATTCCATAGCCAACTTATTATAATACAAGAGTCTTTGGGTTAAGTGACACTCTAACACTTAAGTGCTCAATTTATGCCCCTCAATTTTCACAGCTTTTGGACCTCCAAGATCCCTATTAGCAATAACCATTATCTAGATTTAAAAAAAGACAAACAAACCTGTACACCTTAGTATATCAGCTGTAACCAATAGATGTTACTGTGTCCTGACCAAGAGAGTGCCCTATAGATACCACCACCAGTTCCAATGGGACATTGGACTGGGGAAAGATCTGAACCAGCAAACCCCAAGGAATGGGGGCTGTGGACTAAGTCCAAACAAAATGAAAACTAACAGTTTCCATTGTTGAATCTGGGGAAGGATTCCAAACAAATGGAGAACTGCATACTAAACCACCAACAGTCAGTCCCCAATGAGAAATCTGAGGGCAGAATCAACAGCTAGGTTTTCCACTCAGAAACATACGAACTGCAGTCAGAAAGGCTAGGAGCTTAGCTCTCGGCAGAACCATCTGCCAGCTCAGGCTGAACCTGCCCTGTAAAGGAAAGCCAATTAGATGGGCAGCTCAATGCAAAGACAGCAGAGCTCAGAACTGAGAAAGAATTTACCTACAGCTCTCAGAAATGGCAAGCCAGTGCACTCAAAGGGTTTATGAGATACCACACCTGTGTTTCTCGTTGTCCCAAGAGTCTTTGGAAGTCTCCTTCCATTGGAAGTCTCCTATTGCTTCCACCAAATATGTTAAACAAAAATTCAAATAAGTACATTTGAAGATTTAATCAGCTTTATTAAACCATTCATGATCAGCAATATCCCATATAATAAATGGAAAGGAGCTCCGAGGAGATGTACAAGATGGAAGGTTTTAAAGAAAGAGATGCGATGGGGGAAAAAGGAAATTATTAGTAAAAAGTGTGTTGTTTCAAGCAAGGTCACCCTCCTAAGGGGAAGAAATGGGGTCTAAAAGTGGATTACATCCTAATGTTGACCAGGAAATTCTAGGTTGGCTGGTTAAAGGTCACATTTCTGGAGGAGTAGAGGTAGGACTGCAGTTAGGTTATGCACTAAGTCTTTGCTGATGCAGGGCTTAGCATGGGTGACTATTTCAGGCCTGGTATCTCCTTTTCAATAGGTGTAATGGATAAGACACTGCTTGAAAACTGCCAATGGCCCCCAAAATGTT
Source organism: Mustela lutreola (assembly GCF_030435805.1). NCBI lineage: Eukaryota > Metazoa > Chordata > Mammalia > Carnivora > Mustelidae > Mustela > Mustela lutreola. The sequence goes on along the minus strand of NC_081297.1, from coordinate 79,507,219 downwards.
TCTACTCCCCAGTTATTTCATCCAATAACAAAACACCAATAGTTTAGTTAGTCTTAAACCTTTAACTCAACTATTACCATGAAATAGATAAGAATGCATAAAATTACAATTTAGAGTAGACAAGGCTATGAATGAAACTAGAACTTTGAAATATAAAGCAAGGGGGAAATAAGACAACAACTGACAAAATATAAAGAGTTAAAAAGAGAAGAGAAAGAATGAAAAATGGGGGTGGGATAGGGATATATCTTATAAGATAAAAGGTTAAGTGAAAGGAAATGAAAAGAAACACTTGGATTTCTGAACAAAATCCAGATTCTAGACATAGATATTTTCAACAGACTATAACTAGCAATAAATAGTGATTTCAAGTAGCACTGAGACATTAGGGAATGAACTCAATGGTTTTGAACATCAATCAATTTTATCATCCTTTACAGGAAAACATAACCTCTGGTCTGTATACATTATATAATTTTAGTGAGTCTCAAATGAGAAAATGGTTGTTAAAACATCATGTAAACATCATGTGGATATTTTTCTGAAGGCTCAAATGAGAATCGTATAACAGGAAAACAAAGAGTCTAGAACAAAACTGTGGATGGAGGCCTATGACCTAGGAAAAAGGAAAGCATAACAGTCAAGCAAACAATGTCTGACTCCTCCTGGGAAAAAGATTTGAGCTGTGACTCATTCTCAGAATGAGGGAAGTAATAACCTCAGGTTTACATACGTCCCCCATGAATATGGAAGGTGACTAAGCTGTACTAGTAATTCACACAACTGAAATACCTTCCTGTGGACTAGGCAAGTCTTGGTCCTATGGGTGCATATATTGTCCTTAACTGGATAGATAATTATGCAAATCTCTATTTCCATTGCAATATAGATAAAAACCTTTAAAACAGCTCATTTAACCCATTGGTCTTCAATAATTACCAAAACTATTATAGGATTAAAAATATTTTACATTAGAAGTTTTTGTATCTATGCTCTTGACTAAAAATTGGAAGGATAGGTACTAAATTTATTGCTTAAATTCATCTGGGAGTTAGAGTTTAAATGTATTTTCCCCGGCAAGCACTTTATTATTTTTTATTACTCTTCAATTCCTAAGAAGCTTTCTCAAGGTCTGTTTCATTTTGTATCTCATTCTCTATGTTTCAATTAGGCATTTGCATATTTGTCTTCATTACCATATAATTATATTATATAACATTTATAAGTTTAACTTTCCTCTATGAAACTCAAAGCAGTTAATGGATTTTATATAATTTATCTTCCTCCCACCTGCTGAACCAAGGAATCAGGAAGCACCATTGCCCTCATTTTACTGATCAATGGTCAATCTACTTCTGTCTCAAATGTTGCTCAAAGCTCCTGTTACTTGGCCTCTTATTTCCCAGGTCCAGTTTTTCTCAACTCTGCCCTCTTTCAAGAATCACCTGGTGAATTACTGAAAAATAGCCATACCCACAGCATATCTCAGACCAACTGAATCAGAAAATCTGATGGTGAATCCAAAGCGTCGGTACTCTGTCTTAACTTCCTAGATGACCCTAAAGTGTAGCTAAGGTTCAGAACCATTGCTCTAAAGTAGTGCCTTTCAAACTGTAATATGGGTAAAAATCACAAGAGTATATATTGGAAATACAGATTTTGATCCAGCAGGTCTAGATGGCCCCTGAGATTTTGCATTTCTAGCACACTCCCAGGTGATACTAATGCATCAGAACACAGAATACAGAAAGCTATTTGAGTGACTATTCTCTACATTATTCCAAGGATAGAATACAATAGGACCATTCTAAACACATAGGAGAGAAGTTCATCACATACAATGGAATTCTTAGTACATGAAGGCTGAATTCTTACCAAATCTAAGTTGAGAAAGACTGCTTTGTCTGTGAAAGGAAATTGAAGTATAATAATCACTCAATACCTTTCACACTTTGACAGTACATCTTAGTCATTTCTATTCTGAAATTAATTAATTAATTCCACTAATTAATTTACTGGCCTGGAACTTTCAAGATTCATAGGGCATTAATACCTCCTTCATCCACTTCCACACTCTCATTCTCCCATTTATTCAAGTTTTATTCATGTCTCAAAACCCTACACTTTGGACTCTGCCCCATGACTTTACTGAAATTACCCTTTTCAAGATCAACAACTTTTTTTGTTAAATCCAATGAAGTCTTTTAACTCCATATTCTTTAACTTATTTTCCATACCCTCACTTTTGGAACATTCTTGTTCCTGTTTTATGGTGCTGAAATCCACTCCTGCCTGTCAGCTCACTCTTTCTTCCTCTTCATCTCCTCCTTGGTGTTTCTTTTAGATGGTGTCTTTCCATTGTACTCACTCCCTCTGAGGGATCTTCCCTAATTCTATTGTTTTCTTCAATGTGCTGATGACTCCAAATCCATGTCTCCAGCCCATGTCTCCAACTTCTAGACTCCTATTTCAATTGCATGTTACATCTCTTGTCCTGCTTATCAAATCATTCATTACTGAATCTCAACCCACTGCCATCCTCAAATCTCTCTTTTTTTCTGCATCCTCTATAGTTAGCATTGTAAGCACTAAAAAACAAAAGAAAACAAAACAAACAAAGCAAGTGAGAAACAAGAGAGAAGAGGTAACACCTGGGAAAGATAGCAAGTAAGTTAATGCCTAATGAATTTCCCTGAGTCCAAATTCTGCCCCTTGGCCTTACAATAAAACATTATCATCAAATTGATGTATAAAACCTATAAACCAGGTCATTTTATTAAATTGCAACTCTAATATTCCCATCAGTGTGGCCAGGATATACCCTCCCTATAGGAAAACCACATGAGAAGTCCAATTATTACCAAATGTTTGTTCAATAAGCATGAAGTCAGTGCAGAGGAGTTGCTAAGTAACCCAAATGCATAATAGAATCAGCTGAAGATTCAACTTATCTGTTCTACATATCTTAATTGAGCACAATGACTGAAGCTTTGCTATGAATTGTAATTCTTAAAGGTTTCCATGCAATAACGTCTCAGGAAGGTGCTTTCGGATAGCTGCTGGCCTTTGTGACATTTCTTTTTCTTTTTTTCCACCATTGATCAACTCTGCCTCTTTCTCTATTCATACTCCCTATTAACTGACATAGTCACTGATGTCTTCTTGTTTTCAATCTGCTTTCCATCTATTCCAACCTTGAGGATCCCTCCAACTTCCTAAACTATCTGAATCCTAAGTAGTCTCTGAGGAGAACATGTCTCTGGTTAGTCTTTCAGTTTGTTTATTCTCTCATACTTTATAAAATTCAAGATTGGGAAGTGGGAATGTTGTCCCCCTTTAAGTCTCAATGCCACCTACTTCCAAACCATTTCACCTCCATGGTGTGGTTCAGAGTGCTGCTTCTCTCTCTCTCTCTCTGTTTTATTCTAACATTACTTGTCTACACACTCTCTGCTTATCTTTACTTTTGTCATGTGTGGTCCCTTCTGGTCATTCCTAGTCATTCCCCGAAGGTGGTATCTCCTGGCTCACTATTTTTGGCAACTTAAGAATTTTTGTGAACACATCCCAAATCCTAGTCTTTCAGTTCCTATACTATCTCGTGTCCAATGATGCTCTCCTCCACTCCCACAGTCACACCCTTTCCTTTTTGCTCTGTTCCCCTATCATTGAACATATTCTTCCTGTCCATGGATATCTCTCTTCATCTTTCACTTTCTTTGAGCAACTTATGGTCATATTTCAGGAATCAGCTCAGTAGTTAGCTTGTAGGGAAGTCTGGGAAGTACTGCCAAACCCCCTGCCATGGGTTAGGTGTGATTCTGGTGCACTGTCTTAACGTCCTATGAAAAAACATATTTTTGCATTTAGAAAACTTTAAATGAATTCTTATTTACATATCTGTCTCTCTCAGTTGATTTTAGTCTTCATGAAAGGACTACATGTCTAATTTGCCTTTGTATCCCCAGCAACTTACACAGCACACAGCATATAGTTGTTGACATGTCTCTCTCAACTCTTCCAAGTGGTCTCAGTTGTTCTTGGAATTATAATAAGAAGAACAGTCAACACAGTTTATAACCTGTACTCCAGTTTATAAACACCCATGTGAACATAAATGTCACTTACCAGTCCTGGAATGTGTACCTATAATGATACTAGCTGGTTGCATGTTGTCCACACCAGGCAGAGACACAACAGGCTTGCAAATTTCTTCTTTGTTCAGATCTAAATGTTCTCTTTTCATGATCTCTCTCTAATGCCAGTTTATATGAAGCTGTTCTATTTTTTTTTTCATTCATTATATGTTTGATTCTACTTTTCAGTGAAGATCTGTGTTTCTTTGCATATGTCTATAGACTTTTTTTTGTCTATAGACTTCTTAAACACTTTTAAGATTCCATTTATATTTTATTTTACTCTCTATAAATAGTAGACACTTAACAAATGTTGATTCCTGAGAGGATTATAGTTTTGAGGAACTCTTGGTCTTTGTGTGGTAAAGTAGTAGAATGAACTCCCAACCTAGATAAAGTAGTAGAATGAATTCCCAACCAGTTAGCATGTGTTACCAGGTCAATGACCCAATATCATTGATAAAATTGACTATTTTTTTTCCTACCTTCTGCTAGACACAAACTCACAGAAGACAGGTCTCTAATGATTTTGGTACCCCTACTTCTTAATATAGTGCATCTCAAAGAGTGGCCATTTAATGTTTGTTGGATTAATAAAATAGTGAATGAAGAACAGTGAGCAATAATCTCTCAGACAACTCCTTTATGCAATATTGAGGGAAGTCATCTATAGACTGAACAGCAATTCACAAACACACTTTCATATTCACCATATTTATATTCTAAAATATTTCACCAATGGAAATTCTTGGGAAGTAAAAACTCTTACTCATGGTGAAAACCTACCACTTAGAAATCCCAAAGAGGATTCTTTTCTCTGTCTTAGTACACAAATGTGTACATTAGATACCAAACTATAACAATCATTAGATACCAATAATTTTTACAAATAAGTTCATAATGATCAATAAATAATTTCAAATAAAATCATAACTAATATCTATTCAGAATCTTTAAGAAGATGCCTTTATCTGTCTTTTCACTTATTGTGGTAACAAGGCATAAACTGGGGTTGGTTCATATAGATTAATAACTTTAAAGCAAGTTCTTCTTTTTTTTTTTTTAGATTTTATTTATTTGACAGAGAAAGATCAGAAGTAGGCAGAGAGACAAGCAGAGAGAGAGAAAGGAGGAAGCAGGCTCCCTGCCGAGCAGAGAGCCTGATGTGGGACTCAATCCCAGGACCCTGAGATCGTGACCTGAGCTGAAGGCAGAGGCTTAACCCACTGAGCCACTCAGGTGCCCCAAAAGCAAGCTCTGATCTATATTTATTTCATTAAAAGATAAATGAAATATTAGGCCAAATTTCAAAAAAATAAGAGCTTTGAAAATGCCCACTTAAAGATAATATCTTACATCTCTCTGGGCTCTCTTGGTTTTTTCAACAGTATCTTCAATCAATTGTATTGACTTGCTGTGTGGCTGTTAAACAACTGTCACATATCTTCATTTCAGGCATAACTATTTTAAATGATGAGTGATGTACATATACACATCAAGACAGAGTGTTGATAAGTTGATTATTTGGAAAGAAAGGCATACACAGTCATTAAAGTTCTGCAATTAGAAATTCCTTATTGAATTTTAATTTCAGATCATTTTAATAATATATTATGTCATGGTAAAATTAAAAGTTCTCTATTTAATATGTTTAAATCCCCAATTTATTCAAGCCCTCAATGTCAGTGTAGGATTTAAAAATTTAAGTAAAGGATTTAAAAATCAATTTAAATCAATTTAAAAGTTCTCAATATTACTTCCACAATTACAGCCTTCCCAACTCCATCCAAGTTATTGAACTATCTTATTGCAACCCACTCCTTACTCCAATACTTTCTTCCTATTGGTTCCTATTTGTTGAGGAAAAATGCCAACAGCCACTAATTATTTTATTTAACAGATATTTATTTGCCTACTGCATATCAAGCATAGTTCTAGACCTTGGGGGATGCAGCAAGTAAGAAAAACAAAATCAGATAGTATTATTGCCTGCATGGAGTTTATATTTTAATGGAAATAATTAGGAAAAGAAATAATCCAATGACAAAATATAGGCATCAGGTAATGAAAGTGCCAAGAGGAAAAACAGAGCAGAGGATAAAGAAGGATGATGATGGCATCTCTGAGGAAGTGAAATTTGGTCAGACATGGGAATGAATGAAAAGCCTTAAGGTACACAAGAATCTTAGAAGAGTGCTTCAGCAGAGGAAACCATGCTACAAAAACCTTAGGCAGGAACATTTTTGATACTTTCCAGGTGGAGTAATGTGTCTGGAGTAATGTAATTGGATGAAGGATGGAAAGGAAACCAGCAGAGGACAAACTATGAAGGCTCTCGTGGTTTACTGTGATAAGGATTGTTTGAGAGGACATACACCACTGGAAGACAGAGCACAGGAGTGACATAATATGATTTGGACTTAACAAGGCTCCCTCTGGTTGCTGTGTAAGGGTTGAAATATTGGAGAGCAGGAAGAGAGAAAGCAGAGACTAGGGGGGCCACTGCAGTTGTCCCAGTGAAAACACCTGTATCATGGATTAAGGTGGGAGGGGTGTACAAGAGAGACGTGACCTGGTTCCAAGTGTAATTTTTAAATAGCGCTAACAAAGCTTCTGATAGATTGGATTTGGTGGACAAAAAGAAAAAGAAAAAAAAAGAAAAATCAAGAATAGCTTCATCTGGATGAGTAGTGCTACTACTCAAAAGGGAAATACTGGTGGAAGAGCAGGGTTTAGGGTTAGAATAGAGCACAAGGATAATTTGAACACTTAGCAGCTGATATAAAACTGAGGAATGACGTCAAGCCACAACCTCAAGAAACACAAAGCACCTCAAGCAAGACATATTCTAAGAAAGTCACTTTCAAGTCCATCACAGATGGGAGAAAATCTTAAAAAGTAGTTAAAAGGATTAACAAAGATTTTTTTCAAAAGAATAACATTTAAATTGACTACTGCCTTCACAACAGAAACAAAGCCAGAAAAGAATGTGATAGTATTTTTCAAAAGCTAGAAATAAATATTCCTCCCATCCTAAAATTATACACTGAAAAAAAAAAAAAATCTCTAAGAATAAAGGTAAAATAAACATGTTTTCAAAAATAAATCTAAGAGAATTTCTCACCAGCAGAACTACCCTAAATGTTGTCTTCAAACAAAAAGACAATGATCTCAGAAAGAAGTCTGAAGATAAAGCCAGACATAAAGAAAAGCAAAAAAGAGTAAAGGGTAAATAAAATGAATATTAACTATAAAATAAAAAGTATACTTTCCTATTCAGTTTAATATACCTAAGAATTAAAATAAGTGATGAAATATCACATAAGTCAGAAAAAAGTTAATTGATATAGGGTACTTTAAATTACTTATTGTCTGGGAAGAGGTCAAAAGCATCAGATAACAATAGATTATAAAAAGAAAAAGATGCACCTTGCAGCAGGGTAACTATGAAAAAAAGTAAAAAAGCACATAACTTCCAAACTAAAAGAGGGAAGAAGGAAAAGAATAAATTTTATAATCATTCTAAAAATAGGAAAGCAAGGGGAGTGAGGAAAAAAATAGAAGTTGACACAAATGAAGCAAAAAAACAATATTTGATTTCAATGTAAATGAACTAAATGTTTCAATTCAAAGGCAAAGTTTCCAGACTGATTTTTTTTAAATGCAGTTTGAAAGAAACAGATCCAAAATGTAAGTATACAGAAGGAAGGAGAAAACATGAACATTCCTATAACTATTCGTGAAACAGACTCTGTAAAATTGATCACAAGAAAAATTCCAGACATTATAGGATCACCTGTGAATTCTACCAAATTTTTAAGTAAGAAATAATGTCAAATGCACACAAAGTCTTTCAATGGATAGAAAAAGTGGGACCATTCTCAGTTATAACAATGTATAAAAACAAAAATAACATGAAATAGGAGAAATAACAACCAGTAGTACAAAAACATAAATGATTGCAAAAGAACATTATGAAAAAGTATATGCTAACAAACCAGATAAGCTAGAAGAAATGGATAAACTCCTAGACACATATAACTTACCAAAAGTGAAGCAGGAAGAAATAGAAAACAGACCAATTACCAGCAATGAAATTGAATCAATAATCAAAAACTGCCAATTAACAAAAGTTCAGGACAGCTTCACAGGTGAATTCTACCAAATATTTAAAAAGGAGTTAATACTTAATCTTCTCAAACTTTTCAAAAAAAAGAGAGAGAGAGAGAGAGGAAGGAAAACTTCCAAATTCATTCTATGAGGCCCTGATACCAAAACCAGATAAAAACACCACACAAGGGGCACCTGGGTGGCTCAGTGGGTTAAAACCTCTGCCTTTGGCTCAGGTCATGATCCCAGGGTCCTGGAATCGAGCCCCGCACCCTGCTTGGCAGGGAGCCTGCTTCCTCCTTTCTCTCTCTGCCTGCCTCTCTGCCTACTTGTGATTTCTGTCTGTCAAATAAATAAATAAAATCTTAAAAAAAAAAACACACACACAAAAAAAAAAAAGAAAGGCTAACATCTCTGATGAACTTAGAAGCAAAAATCTTCAACAAAATATTATCAAATCAATCCAACAATTTTAAAAATATTCATTATGATCAAGTGGGATTTATCCCAGAAATGCAAGGGTGATTTAATATTTGTAAATCAATCAACACCAATAAGAGAAAGGATAAAAACCATGTAATAATTTCAATAGATGTAGAAAAGGCATTTGACAAAGTACAACGTCCATTCATCATAAAAATGTTCAACAAAGTAGGTTTAGAGGGATCATACCTCAACATAATAAGGGCCTCATATAAAAAACCCACAGTTCTCATACTGAGAACTTTCCCCTAAGTTGGGATGTCTACTCTCACTACTTTTATTCAATATACTACAGGAGGTCCTAGCCACAGCATTCAGACAAGAAAAAGAAATAAAAGGCATCCAAATTGGTAAGGAAGAAGTAAAACTTTTATTATTTGCAGATAACATGATACTCTATATAGAAAATCCTAAAGACTCCATCAAAAAACTACTCAGAATGATAAATGAATTCAGTAAAGTTACAGGATACAAAATCAATGTACAGAAATCCACTGCATTTCTACACATTAATAATGAAGCAGTAGAAAGGCAAATGAAGAAAACAATCCCGTTTATAACTGTACCAAAAATTATAAAATACCTAGGAATAAACTTAATGAAAGAGGTAAAAGACCTGTACCTGAAAACTAGAAAACGTTGATGAAAGGAATCGAAGATGACACAAAGAAATGGAAAGACATTCCATGCTTATGGACTGGAAAACAAATATTGTTAAAAGGTCTATATTACCCACAGGGTACCTGGGCTGCTTAGTTGGTTAAGTGTCCAACTCTTGATTTTGGCTCAGGTTGTGTAATTGAGTCCCATGTCAGGCTCTGTGCTGAGTGTGGAGCCTGCTTAGGATTCCCTCTCTCCCTTTCTCCTTATGTCCCTCCTCCCTACTTGTACAACATGCACTCTCACTCTCTCTCAAAAAAAAAGGCCTATGCTACCCAAAGCATTCTACAAATTTAATTTAATGTAATACCTATCAAAATACCAAGAGCTAAACAATGTTTTTATTCTGCAAAATGTAAAAAATATATAGAGAAAGACTATAACAAGAAAAATTGCTTTATCATTTTTCAGATGAAATGATCAAACACAGGGAAAATTCAGTAAAAACTATAGAAAAATTTTTAAACAATGCTAGCTTAATAATATTGCTAAACTAAAGATAATTAGAAACTAATGTCTTTTAACAATCCACTTAAAATAAACTTCCACCAAGTAAAATATCTAGGAATAAATCTAACAAACATTGTACAAAATTGTTACACAGAACTTTAGAAAATACTGTTGAGAAAAATCTAAGAAAACTTAAACAAATATTCATGGGCTAGAAGTCTCAGTTGGTCTATCGATTTGATGCAGTTCTAGTAAAAATCTCAAGATGGTTGTGTGTGCATGCATGTGTGTGTGTGTGTGTGTGTGTGTGATTTGACAAGTCGATCCTTACATATGTGAATTGAACGAAACAAGGTTAATTAGACATTATGGAAAAAGAAAAAATAGTGGAAGAACTGCTAGCTGTCAATTTAAGCTAAAGTAATTAAGACAATAGGATATTAGCACAAGAATAGACAGATCCATGGAACAGATTACAGACCTATGTATATATGAACAACTGATTTATTAAAAGGGTACAGAAGGGCATAGCAGTGGGAGATATTAAGAAAATGTAGCTAAGACAATAGGATAGAAAGTGGACAAAAAAATACTAAACATCAACTGCCACTCAAATTACATGCAAAAATGAAACCCTGGTGCTTATAGACCTAAATATAAAAGGATATCAAAGTTTCTTAAAGATAATACAGAGAAGTATCATTACTCCCATACCACAGTAAAATAATTCTAAAAAATACTAACCATAAACAAAAAGATCATTAAATTAGGTTATAGTAAGAGTAGAACTTTTGGTCACAAAAAGACACAAATCAAGAGTGAAAAAGCAAACCACAGAAAGGAAGATATTTGTTGATACATATAACTTAAAACAGCCTTAGGTCTAGAATATATGAAGAATTTCAAAAAGCCAGGGCACCTGGATGGCTCAGTCAGTTAAACATCTGCCTTCTGCTCAGGTCATAATCCCAGGGTCCTGGGACCGAGTCCTGCATCAGACTTCCTGCTCAGCAGAGAGTCTGCTTCTCCCTCTCCCTCTGCCCCTCCCCCACTCCACTTAACTCCACTTATTATCCCTTTCTCTCCCTCTCTCTCAAATAAATGAATAAAACCTTAAAAAAAAAAAGAATTTCAAAAACCATAAGACAAACAATGCAACAGAAAAATGAGCAAGAGGCTTGAACAACGCTTCACACAGAAAAAAAAAAGATGTCAAAATGGCCACACAGGTATGAAAAGGTGCTCTTTTGTTGTCAGATAGAAGATAGAAAATAGAGCCCAAATAAAAATTATTACAAGCCAAAATGCCTCAAATTAAACAATAGTGATAATGTTGTCAAGAATTTAGAGCAATGACAACATTCATTCATGCATTGCTGGTGAGAGTTTAAACTGATAAAAATACTTTGGAAATACTTTAGTGTTACACCAGGTAAGTTTAGTCATAATGACAAAATCAATGGGACATACCAAAAGGCACCAGTGTAGCTCATTCATCGACACGGTGGCTGGGCTCAGCTGCTCTAGGCTGGCCTCTGCTGGGTTGTTGTGATGGGGTCCAGCTCAGTCCCTTGTCTGCGGATGAGTTAGGAATCAGTTGATCTGGGCTGGGCTCAGATGGTTCCGTTCACCTGGCTGGGCTCTGGTTCTACTGACTCTCCTCCTGTCTTTCCCTTGAATTTATTTTTGTCCACTGAGATCTGTAGTATGGGAAGATTTAAATTTAACTGCACTATAAGGAAACAGCAATTTGAGAAGGCTGAATACAGTTATCGGATGAAAAATGTAATCTCTGTTCTTAGGCTTATCACAAAATATTTAAGAGATTGGTAGAAAAGGAACAGAAAGGAATGAAGATTAAGCATTCGAATTTCAGTAAAAGAACGTTAAATATTTGGGTCTTTTCTCTTTCCTTTAGGAAAGGAATAAAGATCACAGTCCTTTCCCTCTGCAACTCCTCTATTCCTCACCCTTTACCCATTTACGGTCCTGCTTTCCGGTTTTTGGGAAGCATTTAAGTACTTCCTTGAGATTTTACACACATTTTATCCCTTACCCTAAGCTAATGCTCTTACTCATTTCACTGCAATTACCAAAATTTATAAGTACAGCTACAGTTTTTCAGAGTTAATTTTCTTGAACGTCTTTTTCTCAGCCTTTCTAGGGAAGATGCAGAAGGTAGGAGGAAGGTGAGAGCTTGTTGATAAGCCTGATTCTTATTCCACCCCAGTGATGTCTGAGGTGTTAATCTTGTCTTTTCTTCTAATCTAGGTAATGATAATGGGTTGTTGTTCAATATTGTTTCAGCTTCATTAATATGTATGTTGTCTGCTGTAATTTCTTTCTCATCCAAAGGGTACTTCGAAGCTAACTTTATAAACCTTTCTACTTTTTCAGGCCTAACTTTGACTTTTTCTTTTCACTCTCATATGTTTTCTCCCCATTTGCCCCCTGTGCTTTGTGTTTTATGTCTCATTGCAGCTCCTGCTGCTTCTGTTCATTGTTCCAGCATTAGTCTTCCTGGTTGCCACCTATTTTGTGGGCTTTAAAAAAAAAAAAGATTTTATTTATTTATCTGCCAGAGAAAGAGATTGAGAACACAAACAGGAGAGGCAGGCAGGGGGAGCAGCAAGCGTGGGGAACAGCGGACAGAGGGGGAAGCAGGTTCCCCGCTGACCAAGGAGCCCAACCTGGGTCTCCACTCCAGGACCCTGGGATCATAACCTGAGCTGAAGGCAGACACTTAACTGACTGAGCCACCCAACCATCCCTATTTTGTGTTTTATGTTTGGCCTTTCAGTATCTTGGCAACTTCATGCTCATGAAAACTTTGTAGTCAACTTTAACAATAGTAATTCTCAATAATATATTTATTCAACTAACATTAGTGTTTTATCCAGTGGCAGGCACTGTCCTAAGGCCATCCTGCATACCGCTTGGATGACTGGGTGCTCCTACCTTACATGAATAAAGGATTTGGGTATATCAGCAGTGACATGCACCTTCACTGGGTAGCTGGCACCCAAACATAGCCTGCTTCCTCCACCTTTTGTAAGGCTGCCCTCATATTTACAAAAGTCCCCATTGTCTTTGGCTCAGGTCATGATCCCAGAGTCCTGGGATCAAGTCCCGCATCAGGCTCCCTGCTTCGCAGGGAGCCTGCTTCTCCCTCTCCCTCTGCCCCTGCTTATATTCCTTCTCTCTGTGTGTCTCTTTCTGAGTGTCTTTCTCTGCCAAATAAATGAACTAAATCATAAATAAATAAATAAATATTCTTACTTGTTATAGAAGGTACATAAGAGAATACAAGGTAGAAACATAAGACAGAGAAAAGTCCACCTAACTAAAAGTATGGATGCAAAATTACCATGAAGATGAGTTTTGAGTTTTAAGACCTCTCACTTGCATTGGACCCTTCACGGCCTTGAAAGTGACCCTAGAAATGTGTTCACTTTATCATATGTAAAGTTATGAATTATTTAGCAGCAACTGGTTAAGACTGCTATCTTTTTTCTATTCTATTCACATCCTTTCTGATCATTTGAGTAGCTTTGGAGTGGTTTCAGATATTTTGAGGATCTGACTACGGGGAAGTTGAGTTGGAGATAATAGATTATGTTTGTATAGTGTTCACAGGTGCTTTTCTGTATATCTAAGCCGCTGCTAGCCATCCTGGTGTAGGAACGGTCCAGGAATACCCCCAAGAGCCCAGTAACAGTGCTGCCCACTCAATGTCATGGATGGAGAGGTTACAGAAGTTGCAAGCATATTGGTCTCATTGGAGAAAATGATGCCTCAGTAACACTTGAAGATGTCAACCACTTCAATGTGGACATATGTGGAAAAAATAAGTTGATATATGTAAAGTACTTAGAAGAGTACCTGGCATAGTATCATTACAAAAGCATTAGCTATTCTTATTATTACCCTTGATTCAACCATCAGAGGACCCAGAGTCAGACTGCCTGTTTTGGTGTCATAGGTTTTTCTATAACTGATCTTAGGCAAGGAAGAGAACCTTTTTATGTGCCAGCTGACTGAGCTGTAAGTGGATTTAATCACTGTAGCTACCTCAAAGAGTTGTTTTGAGGATCAGGTGAAATAACACACTCAGAATTTCTACGTACGGTAACTGGTCCATAGTAAGCACTAGCTACTAACTTATTCCACACATTCACTGAATGTGCCCCAAAAGGCTAAATGTAACCTGTGCTCTGAAGGTGGACGCCATCCTGGCAGAGAGCTAAATAGCTTAACAACAGAGTGAAATTAATGTTCTAACTGCATAAGAAAAAGAAAGAATTGGGTGAAGGAATGATTAAAGAGTAAACCCAATGAAAAATAAATTGAGGCAAAGTGTTAGTGTTGAAATTTTATTTTAACAGCCCCTCAGAGTATTTTTATGTCCTAAGACAGACAAATGAAAAGCTGAATGAATAAACTGCAAATCTTGTATCTTAGTCATTTAATAAGCTGAATCACACCAATTTACATAAATAAAAATCTACATGTAACCGAACTACAAATGCTGAGATTAAAGCAAGTTTGATCAGTGTCTGTCTGTACAGTTAGGAGTTGCCGGGACTCAGCTCTAACGGAAATTCTAGGTGTCTTAGAAGGGAGTCCCTCCATGTGTGGACATGTTGATTTCCTTCTCTGTAAAGTGAACCTGATGACACTTATGTTTCCTATACACTGGATTGTTACAACGGTTAAATTAGATAATGGACATAAATACGTGTTAAGCGTTGGAAGTGTTATACATAACAAGGCATTATCTTTATATATGAGTCCGCATCATTATTCAGAAAGTCATCTAAAAAATTACAGTTACTCAAGGTCTGGGCCAGTGCATTGCCAGAAGTGGCTGCTCATTACCTCTGAGTTGGTTAACACCTAAAACTAGTCCGTGAAAGTAACTACTGTTGCCTTCAGGGTCACATTAGACCAACTTTGAGGAGATTCTATTCACTGCTCAGTCCTTAACTGAGATGACATGTGAAAGTAATAAATTCCCCCCCAAACAGGCTAGCTGTTTATCTGCAAATTGTTTTGAGGTAAACTTAATGTTTTTTTGTAACCACAGATTCTATATAAATGTAAATGCTCACATTGTATATGGATATTCTATTTTTTAAAAAAGACTTTATTTATTCATTTGACAGAGAGACAAAGATCACAAGTAGACAGAGAGGCAGGCAGAGAGAGAGAGAGGGAAGCAGGCTCCCTGCTGAGCAGAGAGCCCAATTGCTGGACTCAATCCCAGGACCTGAGATCATGACCTGAGCTGAAGGCAGAGGCTTTAACCCACGGAGTCATCCAGACATCCCTATTTTATTTATTTATTTACTTACTTACTTACTTACTTACTTGCATACTTACAGAGCACAAGCAGGGGAAGAGGGAGAGAGAAGCTCAAGCAGACTCCATACTTAGCATGGAGCCTGTGGTGGGGCTTGATTCCATGACCCTGAGTTCACTACTGGAGCCGAAATCATCAGCCACTCAACCAACTGAGCTACCCAGGCTTCCCTGCATGTGGTTGCTCTAATGGTGGCATACACAAACACCTACATATATACACACATACAGTATTACTCATCAAACTCAGGGGGATGAAACACTATCAGGACTTTCCCAAGAGCCTCTGTTTATCTGCATTCTTTTTTATTGTGCCCATTGAGATTACCCAAATCCAAGACCTAAATCCAGTACACCTCTGTACATGTCCTTATATTTTTTATGAAGTTTAAATCTTAAATGGTGAAATAACTGAAAAAATACTTCCAGAATAGGTCTCCTTTTTTTTTTTTTGTAAGTTTTTACTCTTGTCCTATTTCTCTCCTTTCAATTTACACAAATCATTTTGTATCATATTTGCCTCACATTTTACTGGTTACATTAAACTTACTATTGAGCCATTTATACAGTTGATCTGGTAAATTTAAAATGGATTTTTCTAGCTTTTTAATTATAATTTCCATAATATGGATAAATTATTATAATAAAATTTTTACATCCTGATATGGATATTTATTAGGATTGATAATAATACATTGTTAAATGATTATGCCCTATGTTATTATTAAATGGTTAGATAGTTCTGCCTGTATTCCACAATCATTTTTTGCTTAGTAAAGTTCAGTTTTAAATTTAATTCTACTAATTTATTAGGAAGATGATATTCTCTTGAGTATCATTATTCTTCTATGATAAAATCTGTAGAGAGCAATTTTAAAAAGGGTAGTGATCTTGCCAAGTATAGGAAATATATATTATAAATGTGGTGTTAACAATTTAAGTACTTTTTAACTATTTGTAGGAACTTCAATAAAATTATAATTTATTGAATGTCTAAGACTTTTCTACACTATATTAGACACTGTTCATTAATTCTCTCAGCAACTGAATGAAGTAAATCTTATCCCATTTTTACACGTAAGCCACTGAAACTGAAAGGTTGAGCTAAGTAGTTACCAATAGTATTTGTATCACTGTTTATAGATGAGGAAATTGTGAATTCAGGAAGTTTAGTGATTTTCCCAACACAGTGTGGTCAGCCCAGGGGAGCTCTAGTTTTATAGGGTTTCTCAAAAACTATGCTCTGAGTTGGAGTACTAAGATTTTACTCTCCAGTTAACAATGATTTTTAAAAATTTTATTTATTTGAGAGAGAGTGTGTACACACAAGCAGGAGAGGCAGAGGAAGCTCCATGCTCTGTGCTCCATGGTGAGCACAGAGCTCATGCAGGGCTCAATCTCGTGACACTGAGATCATAACCTGAACCAAAACCAAGAGTCAGATGCCCCACCGACTATGCCACCCAGGTGCCGCATTAACAACCATTTATTATGAACTTACTACCTCTAGAATCCCTGGTGCTACTGATTTTGTATCCAGAAGAATCATACTCCTTGAATTCTTGGAAAAACTACTTATACTGTAACAGATCTATATTCCTTTGTGTGTGTGTGTGTGTGTGTGTGTGTCTGTGTGTGTGTGTGTGTGTGTGTGTGTGTATACATTCCCCTTCTAATCTCAAATCTACATCACATAAGAAAACTCAACTCCACATAGGGCTTTGCAGCCAAAGCAAAGATTGAAAGATTTTCCTGGATTTTTGAGATTGGCCCTGATGTATGCTCCTTCATCATTCCATTACCAGAAAAATCTTAGTTACAGATGTGGATACAGGAAAGATAAGGTTATGATGTTAATTAGAATACAGCTGTTCAGTGGATACAAAGTCTGTTGATGTGGAAGGGATACAGAAAAGAAAGTCTAGTTGTGCTGCACTCTACTAATTAGTTCCTCCAAGACCAGTGAAGGTAGTGTGAGGAAGTCTACTCTGCCATTGCCTATGTTGGCTAATAAGAAGCTTACTTAAAAGGTTAATAAAAAGATTAATAGAGAGGTTAATAAAGGTCTTTCATCTTCAAGTCAGAATAAAGCCTATAGTATCAATTTTTTCTGAGTTTTTTTTTAAAGAATTTCTATCATAGGTATACTTACATGTGACATAAGCGAAAAAATACAATTTAACTGCAAAAATAATGTTTTTTAGAAACCTACACTAAATTCCCACATTACATGTGGCAATTCTAATTGTAGTCCCATTAAAAATTCAAATGCCATTGAAATAATAAATTGTCTTCCTTTTAAAATGTGGATTTTTAATTGAAAGAAAAATGTACAAAGACATTGAAATATTTTATTAATGGCCATCCAATTTCATTGGAAGTTTAGAGCCTTAGTTCTTATTTCCAACTTTCTTCAGCTCAGGAAGATGTAGATTTTCTTTGCAACAGTTGCTGTGTAAAATATTCTGAGATAGAATTTTTTATCATAATTAATAATAGATGAAAATTTCTGAGTTTTTGATGTTCTAAACTCTATGCTGTTTGATTTATGGTGTCTTTATAGTTGTTTTTCTGGTAATGCTCAGCCTCTTCCTGTTGGTATAAGAGTTAGCCATCTTTTTTTTTTTTCTAGATGTGTCCAATATATTTTTCTTTTTTTCTGTATCTTCATGTTTTACTTGTATATATAATTTAATGAAAAGACCAATTCTGTCATAATGAGACTGGACCCCAAGTCTTCTAAGTCTCTGGTGGAATTTTTAACACATCAGTATAAAGCTACCAAAGCACTCTTGCCTCCTTGGAATGTGAACACTACATGAGGACATCACAACTTCTAAAACTTATTTCCAAAATAGGTACCCACTCTTGCAGCAATTATCAAAGCTAATACCTCAGCCTCGTTCATTTTGAAGGGTTTAGTATAAGTGCTTACACAATATTATCACTACATTATCCTTTACATTCTTTAATTTTTGTAGTTACTTGGGGCCATTTAAAATGGAGAGTTGAGATATACCTTCAATTCATACACTACAGACAAAAGACATGCTTTCCATAGGGAGCAGTCATAGGAAATATAATCCTTAGAATGTGTTCTGTTTTTTTCTATGGTGTTTCCTTTTTCAAATATAGGCTCTCTGGAAGACAGCAACAATAGAAGTTTCTATCATTTGCTCCTTTCCCTTTGTCTTCTCCCTTGCTGGTATCTGTAATCTGACTGCTAATTTGCACCTCTGCAATGGGATAACTTCATTGTTTTGATGTCCGATTAACAATTTGCACCTATGAAGACATGCAATGTGTGTTAGATTTATGGTTGAGCTTCTGAGCATTTCAGTGGAAATGAATAACTCCCTCTGCTTATAGCATATGGGGTTGTAGGCAAGGCAGAGCTGGTTTGTTTTCACCCATCTATGTCTTCATTTATAACACTGAAAAGCTCATTAAATATTTTGGTAAAAAGGATCATGAGTCATAGATAAGTGTAGTTATTCCAGTGAAATCCAGAAAGACTGGCCATTTTTATTTTTCATCATTATAACTTAATAAACAGCCACTTATTTTCCTTCTGATAACCTCAGGCAGCAGCATTCTTTTCTAAATTTGGCCTTGTAAAAACCATGCTTGGGTGGTCTATGATTATTACTACATAGTCAGGCAATTCTCAGTAATTCTTTTTCATGAATTAGAAAAATGTTTAGTGAGAAAATAGGTTCTTCGAAAACAGCTGAATTTCTGAATGTTTGCTAGAAAATTAAGAAAAAAAATTATGCCCACCGTAAATTGAGGGGGTTTTCATTGCAAAATGTGATAATCATTTTCCTCGAAGCCTGAACTGGCAAAGTATTCACACCGTTCCTGATCTACAATAGTCCCTCCCTGTAATTGTTGCCTGTCTCAAGAAAATCTATTTTCACATCAGTTTTTTTCTAATTGAACACCTTTCAGGGAATGCTGTGTCGGTCTTAAAAATAAAAGTTATATCATTAAAGGCCATACAGAAGTGAACTGTGTTTCCATTCTTCCTAATCTAAAGAAAATAGAGCTTTAAGTAGTAGATTTGGGCAGAAATATCTGATTAAAGAACTAAAATTAATTTTAAGAGAATCATGGGCTCAAACCTGAATAATACCATAAACTTTTACAAAGTGTTAGTGCCTGAATCTTACTTCCAAGAAGTAAATGGTAAATCGTGTGTGTGTGTGTGTGTGTGTGTGTGTGTGTGTAGATAGGTATATATTTAAATCTACCAGAAAAAAACCCAGATTATTTAAGTGCAAAAGACAATCTAATAACTTGACAGTCTGAAATCATTAACAGTTTACCTAAGATTTACTATGGAGATATACAACTCATTAGACTTTAAAAAAAATATAGTTCCACAATATAGCCAGTCATCTCTAAATTATTACAATTAAACACTAATTTTTCATTTACTTTGTTAAACATATTGTTTTGCTTATATGTCTATCATGTACCCTATCACTTAGACATCAGGACTTTAAAAAAAAAAAAAAGAGTATATAAAGGGATGTCTGGGTGGCTCATTTGGTTAAGCAACAGACTCTGATTTTGGTTCAGGTCATTATCTCAAGGTCATGAGATCAAGCCCCATGAGCATGAGCATGGAGCCTGCTAAAGATTCTCTCTTTCTCCCTCTGTCCCTCCTCACCACATGCTCTCTCTCTCTCTCTCTCAAAAAAAAGTATATAAAGAACAATTTGAAAATGTTCAAACATAAAATAATTAAATCTTTTGTAAATGTTCAGCTTGAAATCATTCAAGGTATGGCTGGCTATTGGGAATAATTTAAATGATAATAGTTTAATTATATATTTATGAAAATATTTAAGTGTATGGTAATGTTCAGTCTGTGAAAGGGGCACTAGACTACATAAGGATAAATCAGCGATGTCACTAACAAATAGCATGATCTCAGCAACACTCTTTCCCACCCTGAGGCTCCAAACTAAAGCTGTACTTGCGCACCAAGTTCTTTTCTCACTCAAAGTTTCTGTCACCTTTTCTGTCCCAATTACATAGAGAAAATGAAATCTGGTCAAAACAAACCCACACTTAACATCTAAATACCATTTCAGCAGGTTACTTAATCTCCTTTAATTTCTTAAACCTCATCTCTCTGGACTTCCCATAACTTCAGTCAAGACCAGAAAAGACTTGTTCATCCTAAGCCCCTACACTTTTGCTTAAATCTTCTCCCACAACATGTCTATCCTTCTTTAAGAAAAAGCTATGACTCCCCCTAGCCCAGAAAGCATGTGCACTAGCATATTAAATACAATTCTTCTGCTTCTCAGGATTTCAGCAGAGGTTTTGAAGGCCATGGACCTAGTCTGTGTTCCCCAGGAAGCAGAACTACAGGCTGAGGACTTATGTGGTATTTCTTTATTAGGGTGCTGAGGTAAGGAAAATGGCAGTGAAGCAGGGAATGAGAAAGAGCCAGTGCAAGC
Organism: Mustela lutreola; assembly: GCF_030435805.1. NCBI lineage: Eukaryota > Metazoa > Chordata > Mammalia > Carnivora > Mustelidae > Mustela > Mustela lutreola. The sequence continues at coordinate 79,486,545 of NC_081297.1, read as the reverse complement.
TGGCCATTGCTAAATGCAACTGACTGTCTCACCTTTCAAACTGTCCTCTAAGTTGGGGCACCTCAGTGGCTCAGTTGGTTAAGCGTCTATCTTTGACTCAGAGTCCTGGGATCAAGCCCTGCCTGGGGAAACCCCTGCTCAGTGGGGAGTCTGCTTCTCTCTCTGCCCCTCCCCACCACTTGTGCTCTCTCTCTTTCTCTCAAATAAATAAACAATTCTTTAAAAGTTATCCTCTAAGGTGGGTAAACTGCATCTCAGAGTAGACTGTCTCAAGTGGGGGAAGATGAAAAACGGGGAAAGAGTTTGTCTAACATCTCCCACTGACTTCTGCCTTGTAGGGCAACACATGCATGAGTGGTGATGGGGTTCCCCAGTTTCTCACACCTCCATGTCGATTAGGCAAGGCCAGCACCTGGCTTCAGTTCAACCTGTGGTGAGGCCATAGCAACCTGCTTCTGCATGAAGTTCTTTAGAGCTCATGCAGCCCTGCTTGCAGCAGTGCACTGGTATAGAAACAGGTGTGGCTAAGAGGATATAAAATGTATAAGAGGTGTGTAATGCTGCTGAGGACAAACAACAGGGGTTAAATAGCCCTCCATTTTCAACGAAAATGCAAGACCATCTACACAGGATGTATGAAGAGATTATGAAATTAGTTCTGCCAAAACTAGCCTACCACCCATTTTCAAACTATAGGAGAATTTAAAAAATCTATTGGGAGAGATAAAATAATTGAGAAGTGAGAATTTCTTTGGAGAATTGTTCAGTGTGTTATTACATCCCACCCCATATTCCCACAACAGGGAAAAGGAGAGGTGGTGTCCCCCAACTTCAAGTTAAGTGAGGGGCCTTGACATGTGATGCATAGAGTTGGAAAGGCATGGGAAGTAGTCTCTGACTCGTGCCAGTTTATTCTGAAGATGAGAAAGTATGACTGAAGCTGTCCTTTTCTGATGACTGATCAAAGAGAGGGAGGGCTACATGAAGAACTGGCTACTCCGCCACTTAAGACAGGGCAAAGAGGCTAATCTCCCATGCGCCAAATATAGACTCTATGGAAGGAAAATCAGATTGTTCCGCCTTAAAAGGAGTTTTTCCTAGAAGTCTCTCTGGAGGGGATGGGTGAGTCCCAATCCAGAGTGGTCCCTGAGAATCTAGCAAGCAAAGGGAAAAATCACAAGCCACCTTCAGAGAGAAGAGCTCTGAGAGAGACATCCCACACCAAGGCGAGTCTGGGGAGATGACGGGAATGGACATATTTCTGTGCATTCAGGTCACACAGCCACATTACAACTCTATCCATCCAGTGAGACCTTACTTCACCTCTTTCTCATTCCAACTTTGGATGGAATCTAACAACAACCGTGGGGTAGAGGAGAGACTGAGAAAACAAGAAGGAAAGAAACCCATCATGCCCCCTTACTACAGATCTTCTTGCCTGAAAAGTCAAGAACAGTGGGAGGAAGAACACTTAAGTTGGATAAAAGATGGAAATGTTCACTGGATGGAAATTTTTAATTAGTGAAATGGGTTTTTACAACTAAAGGAGGGCAGAAAAGCTTGTGGGGCTGCCCAAGATTTTGACAAAAGGTGGAAAAACGAAAACAAAAACAAAAACAAATCCAGAGCGTGGGATCAATACAGGAAATAGGATTTTTTAGTAAATATTTTTTTTCCTGATCATGTGATACAGTCAAACTTACCTTAATAACATGTTTTGATCGCCCTGCCTTATTTTGATGTTGTTCTACCCCTGATTCTGGACTTTCACACACTATTCATCCTCTTTCATTTTGAATCTTCTCTGTGGCTCTGCATTTCTTCTCCATTTTACCTTTAAATTAGATCATCTATGGGATGCCTGGGTGGTTCAGTCAGTTAAGCCACTGCCTTCAGCTCAGGTCATGATCCCAAGGTCCTGGGATCAAGTCCCACTTTGGGCTCCTTGCTCAGCAGGGAGCCTACTTCTCTTTCTGCCTCTGCCTGCCACTCTGCCTGCTTGTTCTCTCCGCCCCCCCTCTCTCCCGCCCTCTCTCTGACAAATAAATAAATAAAATATTTTTTTAAATAGATAAATAAATAAATTAGATCATCTACTTCTTACAAGCTCTTGTATCTCACTTCCCACAGAATCTTTCCAAACTGTACCACCATGCTTTGATCATTGGCTATAGGGTCAGGAGAAACTGGAGCCTGGTAGTCACTGCTGTGGGCATCCCCCCACTTATATTCTTTTTTATAAAGAAGGCTCACCACCTTTCTGCCCTCCACACCATGACTCAGATATTCTTCATGGTAAATCTTGTTGAAAATCTCTGAGAACTAGGTGGAATCAAAGAAAGAATCTCACTGATTATTTTTTTCTACTTAATATGGTGGCTAAACTTCCTAAAAGTTTATTTTATAATATCAAGTAAATCTACAATAATGCCAATGACTGACACTTATTGAGTATTACCCATGTGCTCGAAATCACACTAAGTGCTTTACTTGCATTATGTCATTTAATCCTGAGAGCAAATTTTTGCAGTGAACATAATTTTTCCCCTCTATTCCAAGGAAGAGGATCAAAGAGGTCTGAAGAATTGTCAAAGGCTAAACAACCAGAAAAATGACAGAGATGTGCATCAGAGCCTGGAGACTGATATTTTAACTACTAGGTTCTATTATTTCTCAGTGACAATAAATCTTAAAGAGAATTGAACTTGGTGAAAACAGAAATGAGGTTATGTTTTCCACCATGAATCAGGGGCGTGCTCTGAAACCAGCAAAACTAACTTTCTTGACACTCTGGGCTGGGTATCATCAACCCACTTAGTCTAAAGTTGAGAAAAATGTTCTAGGCATGAAAGAAAGCTTAAAGTCACTTATATGACCAGAAACAATAATTTAGGCCTATTCATCCTAATTTTAATGGGGATTTTATTTGTTTTTAACAAATATGTAGGAAGAATTCTTACCCTCATTTAATCAATGAGGAAACAGGAACAAAAGTATTAATAGACCCAGCAAAGTTTACCACCTCAGGTTCTGAGCTGTCGAGTTTCCGATATCTAGCCTTTTAGAGTATTTGGAAAGAAATAACCACATTTCTGTTGTGTCTTAATCATATAGGAACACAAGCAAAATTAAATGGTTGTTCAAATTAACTAAATATAAAAGATACCCTATGACTTACTGAATATGGCAAAAGTCTTCTTTAAACATACAGTCTATCAACTAATGCAGGATATATTTATGAGGCCTCCACAGTAAGTAAGGCATTGCAACTCTGATGTTGAGGGAATGTAGACACAGGACAGAAGGAAATCACTCACAGCAAGGCTTTGGAGGATGCTCTGATCTATCTCATGTTGACTCAGTCTACTACTCACACAGCATCACCGTACTTATGAATTTATTAAGAGCTTATAACATATGCTGTTGTGTCAGGGAATGTATAAAAGGATGTAGACAAAAACTGACCTTGCCTCAATGGGCTTTCACACTGGCATAACTTAGGTCATAAACCTCCTACCTCTCTAGTTTAAAATAAATATTAGAAACACTTATTCAGATGAACAAGTTTGCATAGTCATAGCTCAATTATATTCTGTCACTGGATTTCTGCAAAACAGCTTTAATTGAATCTACCATTACTGAGTACAGCATATAGAATGCTGTCCAAAATTTATGTTTTAAGCATAAATGTGGGTTGCTTGCTTTAAATATTTTTATTATCTCCCATACAGTATTGTAGAGTAAATTTTTAAAATATGTACAACTTTGAATAAAAATGTATGCATTATCTGAAGATATTATTGAATGAAGACTAAAATAACTCAATTATTATAATATGGTTCTAAAGATTATTTTCTTTAACATCTAAACGTATCTACTTCCTTGTTTACTCCCTTTATGAGAAATTAGCAGAAGTTGAAAACTTAGTACGCAAAGAATATTGAAATCTGCATTTCTGATAACTGCTTATATTTTCAATTTAATGCATGCAGTAGTTAGAGGCACACAACTTGGTCAATTAGAAAAGTGATTGTTCTTTAGAGTTCTCTTGTTAAAGAAAAGTCACTATTTCTGGAAAATTCAACCTGACGTTATCTTCATTAACAGTTAAATACTTACTCCATAATACTTAGTATTTATTGTTTCCTCCAATGCCTTTTTAAAAATATCCTGAAGAAAGGAATTATGTCAGGAGCACGGGAAGGGACAGAAAACTTGGCAGAGAAAGAACACGCAGCTCACTGGAACAGCTTTGAGGAACATGTGGGCTGCAGAGAGGGAGGTAACTTATGGTTGTTGTTTCATATATAAAGACAGCATGAGAGAAAGGTGACAGGAGTAGAGGTGATATCAAGCAAGTTTCAAAAAATTCTCACTGTCTTTTCCATCCAAACTAGGGCCCCCAAAAGTCAAGAATGCTTTATTTTCATTGTAATCAGGCTACATGCTACAAATAGAAAGCTCATCAGAATTCGGGAATAAATTCAGCAAATGTCACCATCTGAAATTGAGGCAAATAAGAATCAACATAAAAAAGGATAAGCTTTGCCATCTGCAGAAGTAACTCATCTTGAATATACTGCTGATGAGAATAGGGGATTCCCCATTTCTAATTGTTAAGGTTCCAGAGTATCATCCTTAACTCATTAAGATGACCACGTCAGAAAGACATAACTAAAATATTAAAGAAAGCCACAATCTGTATAACAATTTAGAACACCTTGTTAATACCACTTTGAATGACAAAGTAGATACTTTGATATTAAGAATTTTTCCTGTTTTTAGAGGAAAGAGGGCTCTTGACATTTACTTGATCAATGCTGGTTCTTTATGCAGAAATATTTGAGAAATGAGAAGAATAAATCCAAGTAGATTTCCATCCCCACTACTCCAATGATGGCCCTCTTATTCCAGTCACCAGTGAGCTCAGTCTTGTCAAATCAATTTTATGCCTTACCTTGACTTGGACTCTCAGCAGTATTCAACTTCCTTCCTCTAGAGGCGTTCTCTTTTTTGTGACACATTCCCTTCCAGGTTTCTTTCAATCTCACTGGCTGTTTCATTCCCTTTTCCTTTGCTGACTTTTTTACTGCTCAATCTCAATCTCACAATAAAATGATTCTCTAAGGCTTGTTACTTTGTTCTCTTTTTTTCCTTCTGTCTACATATTCTTTCTAGGCGATCTCATTCAGACCTATGATTTTAAATACTATCTATATTCAGATTACATACATTATTACATTTTTAGTCCTGAGTCAAAGATTTATATATCCAACTGTTTATCATTTCCACTTAGATGGGTGACATATATCTCCATGCGAGTTAAGACCCAACTGGCTTTGTCTCAGCAAATGGGAATCCTCATTTGTGTAGGTGAACAAGTCATAAACGAAAGTATATTCTTGATCTTCCTCCCTGTCTCCCACAGGTAGAGGAATATCCTTAATCTATCCACTTCTCTCTATTCAAACAATACCGTAGTCCAAGTCACCTGGACGACTGAACTTGCCTCATAACGGAGGCTTATTTCCCTTCTGCAGCCCTCCACTTCTTTCCTGAGATCTTTAACAGATAACATCTCTTCCCTATTTAACTCTCCACTGCTTTCCCATTGTAGTAAGAATGAAAACCCATGACTTCAGACCCTTGCATCATAGAAATCCCAAGAATTTATCTTGCATTATTCTACCCCTCACTTGCTGGACACCAGTCACACTTGCCCTTCCTGCTTCCAGACACACCTCGCTCATATATGACTTCTGAACTTTGTACTTCCTGTACTCTCTCCCAGTAGCAGCAGTCTGTCCCAGGACGTCCATATGCCAAGCTTCTCTATATTATTTAGATCTCATCCCCAAAGCCTTTCCTGACCACCCAGTCTGAAATAGTCTTACTTCCACCTGAGTCTCTCTTTTCACATTTTCATGTTTTGTTTTCTGTGCAATATTTATCACGGTCTGAAATCATCTTACTTATTTAATTGCTTATTTTCCATCTCCATATCTTAACCATATGCTCCAGAGAAGGAAGGCCCTTTTCTGTCTTGTACACAGTTGCATTTCTATCTTCTGGAATAGAATCCAACATACAGAATAAAAGTTTAATAAATATTTTGAAGTAATAACTATCTGAAATTATATATAATACACATTATATAGTAAATATGTTATATATAAATATGTTTTCTCCATATAGGGAATATATCATATAGTATATTAAATATATGATTATATAAATATAATAAAATATATATAAATTTATATATAATATACCATCCTTGCATAACCCTATAGGGGAGATATTACATTTATATATATTCCAAAGAAGGGAACACCAAAATCAGAGTAGTTAAGAGTTTCAAAGTTTGTTTGTGAATGCATGTCGAGAATTCAAATTCATATTAAAAAAAAATCACTATGGTACAATGTTCTCTTAGAGGGTTAAACAAATCTAGACATTCTTATTTTTGTTTAATATCAATGTTGTGGAAGTTAAATTATGTGTCTCAGTCCGTTGGAGTCTCATAGTCTCCAGGTATTCAAATAATTATGCATTTCTGGACCCAGCATTCTATGAGGCCTGATCTCAGTAGTTAGCCAGATGCTTCTAAGTCATGTTCATAAAATTTCACTGGCTTTATTTCTGGTTCCTTCTCTGTAGCCCAGAAATCATAAAAAATCTAGTCTAGAAAATTTAGATCAGTCTGAGCAGATGAGAGGCCCTCTACACTTCAATACAACAGAGTTTAACTCTTTTAGAACACAGAAGCCTAATATGCCACCATTACAGAATGGTGACGAATTCAAGATAGATACATCTTCATTCCTGTGTTGCTTTACTCTTCAAGAAGGGCCCTACTTTGTTATAATGGCAAGTACAGATTATTTCAGAACTATAGGTTCTAAAAATTACTGGGAAGGAAGGGTAATAGTTATGTATTAGAGTCCTTGAAATAAATAATTCCTTTATTTAAATATCTTTTTGATAATATCTAACAGGGTGCCATGTTTATAAGGAATGCCTAATTTTTGCTTTAAGAAGATAGGAAGAAATGAGCTGGTTGTTATAATTGATGTATAATCTTTTTTACTTGAAGAACTAGTCCAGATAAAATTACTGCTGGCTGGACTAAAAGGAGGGAAAGGGGGAACAGAATGGAGAACCTCACAGTAAAAAAATGTGGAATATGAGGCTTAGGGAAAGAGCAATGAAAGCCAGTGCTGGTTTTTAAAAGAGAATATTGTAAAGACAGAAGCTGAAGTGTTTTCAAAATGAATTAATACACTTTGATCTGGGATTCTCATAGCCAAACCATGTACACACATTACTTTCAAATTGTAAAAAATGACCTTGGTGTGCAAATGAAGTTTTCACTGTTTAGTTATGGATTTGAAAGCACAGTATTATTAAGCTGCTAAAGCATATTTCTTCATAAATATAATAGCAAAATTATGTACAGGCAGAAATAACCTGTATTTTAGTAATATAATAATGAGTCCCATAAATATGTTATGTACTATGACACATTGACCTGATATGAATTATTTTTAAAATATGTTATAAATACATAATACATAAATATAGAAGTGCTTTAAAAATAAAACCTTGATACACACACAATGGTATTCACATATTATAATCCATTTGTATATTGATTATACAAATGCACAATTCAATGGGTCAACATTGACAGAAATGTAGGCACATCCTGTACTAGTTTAACTCTATTATTAATTTATTTTGGTGATTAAACCATAACTTTCCCTTATGTTAGGAACTAAATTAGCTTTTTCAAGCCACTAAAGATGACAAGGAGAACCAAGGTAGAACTTCTAAATAACCTCCGTCAGGTGGGGAGATTACTAAATACTATTGACTCATGTCATCAAAATGTGACCTCAATTCACATTCTGTTGAGAAAAACACAATCTAATCATTCTTCAGTTCCAAGGAACTGATGTAGTAGCACCACCTCTTTTTAGCATTGATGTAAGAATCTTGAGGAAGGAATTTATTTCGATAGAATCTTAATACTTGGTTATGTGATAATGCTATGCAAGAGATACAACAGACCACCTTGGCAAAACTCCTTTGATGAATGAATTACCCCCCGCCTTGGTTTTAAATATTTGTTGAAGAATATAAGAGCTATGAGCTTAATGAGCTGGGGAGGATAAAGGCACAGTCAAAATATCCTGTGAATGACAAACCAAGTCCCATTCCTCTTTAAATTCCCGTGGCCAAGAGAACAGATCAGGGAGGAGAGTACCTAATCAATCAGACGGTAGGACTTGTGTCTTGCCCTTCATGCAGAATGATCACGGGGCACTTAACTTTAAGGCAACTCACTTTCCTGACTACAACAGAAGGGAGGCAGAATAAAACAAATTAGTCTAAGACTCAAAAATGCCAAGGGCCCTATTAAGTATAAAAAGCTAATAGGGTATGTGCTTATACCCACAAGTGTGTGCATGTGTCTCAGAGAGTGGCAGTGTAAAAAGAAATTAGCAGCACATGCTGCTTTAGCAAGACCATACAGAGTTTTCTTGATTCATAAAACCTGACTTACGAGCAAATCTCATACAAAACTAAGGAGCTTTAAAAGAGGAGCTCAGATGGAAAGACAACAGGGTTACTTAGATACAAACGTTACTTTTTTTTTTTTAACATCACCAAAGCAATTGGTGTTATGTTTTGATGCTATATTGGTGGGATAAAGGAAAAACAGAAAAAAAAAAAAAAAAAAAAACCTTGGGTGTGTGTAAGTATTTTAAAGCATCTGGGGGAAGAGGAGTTAAAGGGGAAGTTGATTTTAGTAGCGATATCAAGTGAAAACTTGGTAATTATACGCAATTTTACATCCTCCCTTATTTTTTTCTTTACTACTATTTCATTAGTCTTTTCTTTTTCTTTAAAAAATACACTGTAATAAAGGCATCCATGTGATTCCCTGGATATGTAATTGAAATCACTAATCGTGGCAGATGCTGAAGCTATATCCAAAAGACAGCCTGCAAAATACACTGTATTTTGTGTATATATGGATGACAAGTAGTAGTCTAATTAAACCATCACCCTGCAAGGAACCTGGTAGAAAAGAAAAGGGGTTAGGTCCTTTTACATATGTGTTTCATTTCTATTAAATAAGTAAAATGTGAACAAATAAAATAGAAACACATTACATATTTTCTTGTAAATAATGTTTCAAAATTCCATTTTTTTTATAGAGTGAGAAATCACAAAATGAGAGGCATTTGGGGATCTGTTTTAGTCAGTAAGAGAGCCAGATGGTTGTTACTTACGAGGCTCAAGATTACGGGCCAGTCTAACAAATAAATGGTCAGTAAGAATTTATCAATCCTTTCCATGAGTCCACTCATTCTGGAATTGGCAAGATTATATAATTTATATATATGTAATTATATATATATTACATGGAATTATATCATCATTCCATTCCACACCCAAGCCTCTGGCCAGAACTGGCCCAATGGAATCACCCCTGGTGAGACCCCTACAGGGCTGGGAGGCTCCCTCAGAACTTGAGAGAAATTTTCCCATGGGAAAATCTTCCCCTATAGGGCACATTGTGGATTCTCACCCTGGTCATCTGTGATCAAAAAAAGGTTCCATTTCACCATTTGAGGAAGCAGTTCACCTCCTAACGTGAGTTTGCTTTAGCAGCTTATACAAGCCACCACCAATCATGCAGATTCACCACTGTACTATCATAGGCTGCTGAAACCTACAGCCATCCAAATGTTTCTTAAGAGTAAAAATAATGGCCAAGATTTATTGGGCCTTTAAAATTAGACACCACTACTTTCTCCATTTTACAGTTGATGAGCCAAAAATTGACGGAGGTTAAATCACTAAGGTCATATCTTTTACAATGGGTGAACTGAGATTTCTTTTCCTTTTTTAAAGATTTTATTTATTTATTTGTCAGAGAAAGAGAAAGAGTGAGTGAGCAGAAGCAGGGAGAGCAGCAGGCAGGAGAAGGAGCAGGCTCCCCGCTGAGCCCAGGGGGCCCAAATTGGGACTCAATTCCAGGACCCTGGATCACGAACAGAACCGAAGGCATCCCCTTAACCAACCAAGCCACCCAGGTATCCCAGGTGAGCTGAGATTTCATCCCACATACATTTTATTCTAAAATACATATTTTTAGGGTATTTTAGGGTAATTAAATTTTCTATTAAAGCAAGCATAACATATGCTTATGACAAGTGAACTAGACTACAACAAAAGACAAATATATGAAGAAAAGACTAAATTAAAAAAGAACCCTATCACTTGCCCAAGAGGCTCTCTGCTCATCTTACAGATTTAATGCAATCTGAGTCCTAACTTCACGTCAGAAGCCTCCCAGTAGCTTGTCCTCAGCTCTCAAAAGCAGATGCCTGCTTGGCAATAATCTGGTGCCTGAAAGTTTCTGAATCGGTCAAGGGCAAAGTGTTTACCTGTCTGTCTTTCTCTCTGTAGTAATAATGGTTATGCCTCTCCAACCATCTCCCTTCTAGAGGCACTCAGTGCTTCATGAGGAAGACAGAAGGAAAAGAAAAGGAAGTCAGAGTCCTGCTTCCCAAGGTACCAACTCTACTTGAACGTTTCTTCACCACAGCTAATGTCCCCTTTTATATTTGCCCAATTTGGGGGGCTGGTACCTTACCCTTTCAGAATGGAGTCAGGAGATCTGCTTCCCTCTGCAATTACCAATACTCATTTGGTTTTATAGGAGCCTAAGATTCTGTGTGAAGGCATTTTTAAAGAAATGTGATTAAAACTTTGAACTGAAATTCAACATTTTGAATGGCTTTTCTATCTGTAGAACTGAAACCTTTCTCCTGAAGACGACTCAAAAAGATTCTCTTACAAGGCACAAAATCTATATACTTTCAGTAGCTTGAATATTCAGTGCCGGTGAAAGTTATTAATTCCTTTCAAAAGAACTGCCATAGGGGTGTCTGGATGGCTCAGTGGGTTAAACCTCTGCCTGCCGCTCAGGTCAAGATCTCAGGGTCCCGGGATCGAGCCCCACATGGGGCTCTCTGCTTAGCGGGGAGCCTGCTTCCCGCTCTCTCTCTGTCTGCTGCTCTGCCTACTTGTGATCTCTCTCTGTCAGATAAATAAATAAAATATTAAAAACAAAACAAAACAAAAAGAACCGCCATAAAGGTGAGTTTTCAAGATATGAATTTGCCTTTAGGAATCTGACACTGAGGTCATACAGTAACAATGTACGTTATATCCTTTTGGAGCATAACTTTCCACGGACATCCCCCAAAAGTAAAAAAAAAAAAAAAAAAAAAAAAAAAAACTGTAAATGCAGAAGATCCTTGGATGTAGAGATTTACCATTCGTGATTCTGAGTATCCAGGAGTATTCCCAAAGGCCTCATAATATGTCGTCACTTGTACTATTTGTTGAGGCATGCATTTCAATCACTGTGAGCTGGTTTGCCTAACTCATAACTGAGTCTTGCCAACCTCCCCACATCAGCATTTCATCATGCTTGTCATATTCTCTATTTATCCCCGGGAACCATTAGTGCAATTAAAGTAAAACCCAAAGCTCTTAAATGGCTTACAAGTCCCTATATGGTCTGCCCCTTTCCACCCCACCCAGTTTCCTGGCCTCATGTCAAACTACCCTTCTCTCATATTCTTCCACAGCCCTACTGGTCTCCTTGCTAAACACGGAAAGTACATCCTAAAGGAAGACCTTTGCCCTTCCTATTCCCTCTACCTGAAGTACTCTTTCTTCTTTCTGGTATTTACCTGCTTGGCATGGTCCCTCAGGTTTAGCAGGTATCTGCTCTTGATGTTTTTTTAGCAGGGAGGTCTTTTTTGACCCATATCAAAAAAAGACTTCCAGTAGTGATGTTTCTCATCCCCTTCACCTTGCTCCACTGATTTTCATGGTACTTATCACTCTCTAAAATACTGTATTTATGTGTTTATTAGCTTATTGCCCCCTTTGAACCCTCCATCCCCATCCTACACTTCCTTGCTTCCTGTTTCTTGGCCCTCTAAAGCACCCTTACTTCAGTCACTTACAAAGCCTGGTCGCAAAGCTGGCCTCCAAGCCTGTGGGAGACCCCAGATATCCTTCTAGAAAATTCCTTTCTTCTTCATTTCGTTTACCAACCAAACAAAACCAGCTTATGCTAAGAATCTTTAACTGGCACACCAGACTTCCATTCTCTCATCCCTAAACTAAAAGGGGATCGTTTACCTTAGAAAGGTCCTTTTGCCATAAGGAAATCTTTTTAAAACTGGGCTGTATGTTTCTTAGGAGAAAACTGTAATACTTTTAAATGGCTGACTTGAAGTCGTTCTCTAGCTACAATGAGATCCCATCGTAAAAAATAAATAAATAAAGTAGTGGTTTCCAGGCCATATAGCAAATCACTCAATCACCTGACAAGAGCGTCCCGCCAAAAGGACTGTCTGAAAATTAAAGTTCTGTCGATGTAGGCTGGGTTGGCAGCACCTCAAAATTTCATCTGCACTATGGCAACCACACCTCAGTGAAAGTGTTTACATGAGGGATGTGAAGTCCAGCTTGCAATGGAGCTGCACCCCCAACTCCAACCTGGCCTGTTAAGGCTACTTTTGATAATCCTCTCCAGCTGCCTCAAGGCAGGAACATCAAAAGGGCACATCAAAGCTCCCAGTCACAGCAGAGAAGAGCCTGCAAACCCGGTGTCGCTTTTTTCTTCAGGATTCACAACAAATACAAGTCTTCAGGCCTTCCCCCAAGGAGGAGAGAGTAATTTAAAAAAATTCTAGGCAGCCTGCCCTGAGGGAGTAAAGAGACACCATCATTGCAGGTAGAGGAGAAAGCCACTTCTCCCAATCGCACATTTCTGAGAGTTGGAGGGCTGTTCTAACAAGAAAAAGAAAACAAACAAACCCACACACAAGCAAAGTTTGATCCGTGCTTCACTGGTGTGTGTATTTTAAAATGCAAATAACAAAAGCTGAAAATGATGAAGTGAGCATGTGCTGTCTCACTGACATGCGAGACAGGCAATTAATGAAACTCTGGGCCACAATATCAGCTGCCTGCTGACTTCTGCAATTGAATTAAAACTATCATAAGAATAATACAAGGACTTGCCCTTGTCCTTCTTGTCTATGTGTTTATTTAATTTTCTGTCCAACTGACTCTCAAATAAATTGGAAACAGCTGCCATTTTTTGATTCAGTAGCTCCATTACCCCCTTGTGACATCATTCTGGGCACGAACACTAACAATAGGTCATTATGTAGCAATTACTTTATTGATTTATGGAAGTTTTTAAGCTCCCTCAGGAATATGCACATTCAAGGGGAAAAAAGACCACTTCTATTCTCTTGTTAAGGAGAAAAACCAAACTACAACGGCTGGAATAATGTTGCTCAGATGGGACCTTCCTTACAAGGGATGATTGTAGGAACAATTCCTGTTTTGTTGATTTTCTATAAGTAAGAGAGAAATGAGGGAAGACTATAAAGTTTGAAAGTTATAGTACCCATAATTGAATGAAGTAACTAAGCAAACAGATGACTCAGTGCTGCTGTTATGTAATAGGAGGACTTCAGTGATATAATAGAAGTTACTTGAAACAAATCAACAGTGTTCAAACTCCCATGATGAATGAATTTTCTGAGTTTATGCATAACATTTCATGAATACCACTGCATGAAAACATGCTTTCCTTCTCAATTCAAATGGATATCATAAGATTTCACATTTAAGTTAAATGCCTGCCCTACACCACTCAGTGGATCATATTTTTAATAGCCTGTCCATTCTTAATCAGGCTGTTTACTTGGACCCCTGTATATAAATAAACAGAAGTTTTCTCTCTTGTAAACAGCTGGTTTTACTTCACATTCCTCTAGTTTGGAGAACTCTAATCTAGAGATACAAAAAAAAAACTTAAAAAAAAAAAAATGTGCCCTCTGGGTAGTAACTTAACAGTGGGATTCTAACCTGATGAGCTGAGCAACAGCCTGCTTACATTTTGAGGAAAATGGTTGTTTCTTCATTGAAATCTGTATCTGCAATTTATTGGCCCATATCAGAGGTCAAGAGTTTAATATTCTGGCTCTTCTGCCAATGTCCTGATAAAGAAACCATCTCGGGCTCAACATCTGGCTCAATTCCCCATGGGAAGAACAGCTATGGAAGAGACATTGCTGTGAGAACACATGGAGCTGTGACTTGCCCTAGATCAGTCGCCTAAGGGTAAGCAAAGATGTTGAAACTTGACATAACAGGTAGGTAACAGGCAGCCTCTGATGAGCTTGAACTTCTAATGAAATTGTTTTTAGTTCTGGCCAGATCCTAAAAGAAATTAGGAAATAATGAATGATTTAGGTAATAGATAAAAGTAGTAAGTCATCCTGCTCAGGATCTCCATTTCTTAACTCATAGCTAGGACAAATTAGGAGTCCTTGATCATGCACAAGTCTTATTAAACCCTGTATTCTTAAGAGAAATGCCCAAAAAGTGATTTAAAGAAGGAAGTCTCCTCTCTATTCTGATTCCGAAAACACTACTGACAGTCTTCTAGGTAAAGAATACAACAAAGGGGAAAGGATGTGTCCTAAATGTTGAAATTGAGTCCTGCTCCTGGGAGAAGAGCTCTGGAGAAAAGTAGAAGAAAACAAAGGCATGGTCCTGATTTTGGGGAGCTGACAATGCAGCTCAGCCCCTAGACAGTAGTTTAAAAACAACACAGGTGACCTTATGTAATATAAAACAAACAAACAACAACAACAACAAAAGGCAAAGCACTGACCTTCACATTAGGAGACCTCAGTTATAATCACAATTACACTATTAATTAGATTTGAGATCTTGGATAAGTCACAATTTTCCTAGGACTCTATTTACCTCAGTTTGAACTAAAAATGGTGGGTCAGGTAATACCTGGATCCCCTTTAGCCCTCACAAATCCCATAATCCTTATAAATCATATACCACACAATTTATCACCTGAGTTCTTATGCTATGATTTATGACCATATTCCAGCTAATGCATGAAACCAGTACAGGAGTCTCTGTTTAAAATTTAAAAAAAAAAAAAATAAACGAGAATATTTTACTTTGCTTATGCACAACACATCTTTCACACATCTGAATGTCACAATTCTTGCATTCTTCACAAGATAGCCCAAATCCATAACTCCTTATCAGGTAAACATTTGGAATCATGGTTAAAAAAGCACATGTTAACATAAAGCCTTTAGTATTAAAGTATCATTTTTGAACTACCAAATTGTGCTTCCTTGATAATTGGTTGTTAGAGTAATACTTACAGATGTAAGTATTACTTACATATAAATGAAGGGAACATTTCATTTGGGATAATACAATTCATTGATACCTTTTTGACAGAGGTAAATCTAGAGCCAAGTCTTAAAGTTACAGTCATAGCATCTTGAAAGAGAAGAAGCAGCCATTCCATGGAAGGAACAGAGTATTGACAAGGAGTGCACATAACAAGGAGACTAAATTTTGTGAAGTGGAATGAGTGACTATGTTGGAGATAAATAGAGTATGTATGCACATCGTATGAAATAAACTGGGGCTGGCATACCATTAGCATAAATAAAGAGAATCTACTTTGCTTCCTGGGGGGAATGCATGACTAAAGTAATGTCTAAGGAAGACTTCTTTTAGCCATTTGGTGAGCATGCTGTAGAATAGAGGGAATAGAAACAAATAATGCAATCAAGAGATGGCACAAAGAATGAAGTTATAAAACGCTGGACTAGGGTAATGACTATGGAAATGGAAAAGAAGGCTCAAATCCAAAAAGCCCAGCAAGAAAGAATTAACAGAATATGAGAACTAACTTGATATGTGAAGCCAAATGAGACTTTTACAAAGGAAGTAGTAAAAACTTAACTACCAGATGAATGTCCCAGAGAGTTAATTGGACAGTTGAGTCATTGGGAGAGGAACACAGAAAAGAAAATGTTTTTTTCATTGAGTGCAGGGTATACATGTCCCCCTGTGGGTACAGCTACATGAAAACTTCAAGTTAATAAATAGATGTGGAAGTTCAGAGTTGGACCATCACTTTTTCATTCAGCAAACATTCATCAAATATCAAATAACTCTGATGCACCAGGCATGGTTCTAGATACCAGAAGTGAAGAGATAATAGGCATAATACCTGCACTCCAGAAATTGTGTTTAGTATAAGAGAGAAAATTACTTAGCATCTTGTAATACTTATATCATCTTACAATCAGACTGATAGACTAATTAGTCAACACTATTCAACATAAGCCAAAGGAAATGTCCACAACCCAGATGACTATGTGAGTTTGGGGAAGAAAGTTAAGATACTGCCGGGAGCTGGAGTTTCCTACATAAAGGAAAGTCAAGAGGGAGAACAATCTAGAGATTACAGTTTAAGCATAACTAGTACTGGTAGTGGGATAAAATAAAAAACAGTAGAAAGAAAACAAGGGAGTTTACCATCATCTTTATCTTTCTTTTCAGATTTGCATGAGATTCTATTCTATGCAAGTAGAAGAAAGAAGACAAAGATTTGGGGGGATGTAGGGACAGAAACTATTATTAATTACAGGTGATTCCACATATAGACTAAACCAAAAGATTCTACACATAAAATTTTAAAAACAGTAAGTCAATTTAGCAAGGTTACTATATTAAAAGCCAATGCTCAGAATTAATGTATGCCTTTATACATATAAGAAAACTTGGAAAATAAAAATTTTAAAATAGTAATACTTAATATTTCAACAAAATGCATCAAATATCTGAAAATAAATGTAATAAAAGACATCCTAGACATTTGTACCAAAAGCTATCAAACAATGCTGAGATAAATTAAAGACCACCTATAAAAGGGAAATATACCATGTTCATAGATTGGAGGAATCAATGTTTTTAATGTGATAGTTCTTACCAAATTATCTGTGTATTTAATGTGATTGCAATCAGATCCCAGAGTTTTTGCAGAAACTGCTAAACTGGTTCTATAATTATATGAAAATACAAAGGACCTGGAAATCAGCAATCTTGAAGAAGAAAACAAATTTTTCCCTACCAGATCTTAAGACTTTTATAAATCAAAAGTAACTAGGACAATGTACAAAACTAGAACAATAGAACAGAATAAAAGGTATGGGAACACACCCATACACATACAATCAACTGTTACATGGCAAAGGTACCACTGCAATTCAGTTTGGGGAAAGGATGGTCTTTTCAATAAGCAATATTGCTTATTGAATAAGCAATATTGTAATTGAACATCTACATTTAAGAGAATGAATCTTGAGCTGTCTTTCATACCAGACACAAAAATTAACTCAAGATATATCATAGATCTAAATTTCAAAGAAGGAAACGAAAAGTTCTTTAAAAAATAAGAGATTATCTTTATGACATTATTTTTAAGATTTCTTAAATGAAACATTGCAGCACAAGCCTTTGAAAAGACTGAAAAGTTTGCCATTCTAAAATTAAGTTCTCAAAGTAAGAACTTCTATATACAAAAAGCTCATATCCAAAACATATAACAAACTTCTACAAATAAAAAATTTTAATGGAGGAAGACTTGAAGAGTTGAATAGAAATTTCAAAAGAGGATACCCAATTGGCCTGTGTGCTATGCATTGTGCTCATCATTGTTATTCCTGAGGAAAATGCAAATTAAACCAAAATTAGATGCAACCTCATGCTCTCTTGAGTTACTAAAATTAAGGAAGACTGACAATATCAAGCATTGGTAAGTAAGTGGAACTTTCATACATTGTTGTTAAGAGATTAATTGATATAGTTACTTAAAAAACTTTTTGGCAGGGTCTACTAAAGCTAAACATTTTCATATCCTATGACCCAGAAATTTCACTCCTAAGTATATACACCCAACTGAAATTATTGCTATGTCACCAGAAGACAAGAATTTCATAACAGCATTATTCATAAGAGGAAGGAAATGAAAACAACCAAAATGCCCATCAATAATAGAATGGAAACACCCATCACCTATAAAATGGATGAAGGCTCATACAGTGGAATACTATAAAACAAGGGGATGGAATAAACTACTGGTAAACAAAACAAAATCAATGGATTTCAAGACATAATTTTGGGCTAAAGAAATCAGATAAACTAAAACCATTACATAGATCCATTTATATAAAGTTCAAAACAAGTAAAACTAGTCTTTTAACAAATAGTGGTAGGTTAATTGAAAACAACAACAACTGGACCCATACCTCGTACCATTTAAAATTGACACAAAATGAACTACAGACCTAAATGTAAAGCTGAAAACTATAAAACTTCTAGAAGAAAATAAAGAAGAAACTTTATTATCTTCAATTGGGCAAATATTTCTTATCTATGACACCAAGAGCATCCAATAAAATGTTCTGCTTTTCAACAGTGTTGAGAATACAAGACAAGCCACAGATTAGAAGAAAACACTTGTAGATCATATATCTAATGAGGTACTTATATCCAGAATGCATAAAGAACTTTCAAACACAGTAAGAAAACAAACAACTCGTTTAAAAAAAAAAAAAATCGCACACAAAAACACATGAGCAAAGGAATTGAAGGGACATTTGACTAAAGAAAATATATGGATGACAAATAAGCCATGAAAAGATGCTCAATATTATTGTTTATATGGAAAAGCAACATAAATAAAACCAGAATGAGATACTACTTCACATCTATTAGAATGGCTAAAATTAAAAAAAGCCTGACCATGCTAAGTGTCAATAAGGTTATAGAGAAACCGGAATTTTCAATTACTGCTAGTGGAAATAGAATGGTACAACCACTTTGGAAAAGTTGGGCAGTGTTTTGTTTTGTTTTGTTTTTAAGTTAAATATAAACATATTACATGATCAAGCCATTCTGCTTGATATTTACTCAAGATAAATAAAAAGCCTATATTATGTTTACTACAACTTTATTTGTAATAGTAAAAAACAGGAAACAAAAATGGATTTTAAAAAAATATGTGGCATATCCATACACTGGAAGTCTACTCAGCAATAGAACAAAAACAAAGTATTGAAACATGCTCTATCAAGTACACATTACAAAATAATTATGTTCAATAAGAAAGGCAAACAAATTAAAGGCTGTATGATTCATTTATGTAAAACACAGTAAAGTGCAAGGACACCTGGGTGGTTTAGTGGGTTGAGCATCTGACTCTTGCTTTCAGCTAGGGTCATGGTCTCAGGTCCTGGAATGGAGCCTCACGTGTGGCTCTGCACTCAGTGAGGAATCTGCTTAAGATATTCTCCCTTTGACACTTCCCCTACTTATGTGTGCTCTCTCCCTCTCTCTCTCTCTCTCTCTCTCTCTCTGTGATAAGTAAATAAATCTTTAAAAAGAAAATACATGAGCGTGCAATCAATAGTTGCTATGGGATTGGAGAGTAAGGAAGCAAGAAAGGGAGGGATTATGAAGAAGCCAGAGGAAACTTTTGGGACTGACAGGTATGTATATCATCTTGATTGATGTTTTTACAAATGTATATATGCTAAACCATCAGTTTGTGCGCTTTGAAATATTTCATTCATTGTCTACCAATGACACCTTTAAAAACTATAGATTTTTTAAATTGGCAAAATTAATCTCTGGGGTAGTAGTTCCTCAGAAGGGACATGAGTGAGCATGTGATAGTTTCATGTGCTATAGTTTCTATAGCTTGATATAGGTATATATGCAAAAAAAAAGCAAAAAAATAAGCTATATATTCCATATTTGTGCATTTCACTATACTTAAGTTACAATTCCATAAAAATAAGTTTTCCTTAAAAGTAGTTAAGGGACTTAACATAGTAAGTATAGAGAATCTAGAACTATGACTTTCACAAGACATCCATAAATAAAAAACAGAAGAAAAAAAAAGAGAAGAAATGACAAAGCAGTATAAACAAAAATACTGAAAACATGGGAGGAATACATAGGCAATGGTAAGTAAGTTTTGCTCCAGCAATTTAAAGGAATCCAACATGACCATATGAAAAAGCTGGCACTGTAATCTATACTCTACTAACAAAATTACTGCAGTATGCATTTTATTCACCTTTTCTCTCTCTGTTGTCACACTTTCTTATTTTACAATCCCCTTCTTTTGTTCTATCTAACCCAGTTGGATCAAACACTAGCCTTAAAATTTCCTCTCTTAGCTTTGTTCCATGGCATAGAATCTATCTCTCCTGATCATGATTCTGGTCTTTGTCTTCTGTGTTTATGCGGTAAAACATAAGTGAGAGGTTTTCTCTTCCACACTTCCACACTGCCACATATGGCAGTATAGCCTGCCATACTCCTAGAAGACATGTCCACAATAGGATAGATGTGATCTCTTACCTGCCACTATCTGACTGATTACTGTATGAAATAGCAGGAGTAAGAGGAATAGGTAAGAGAGAGCAGAGATAGGACTGAACACAGAGAATAATAAATAGCTGAAGGGCTGGGAATGAAGGGGTAAAAGCATTTGAATATGTCCATGCCAGCTGGGTTGCTAGATTGTGAGAGATTACAATGAAAGAGGATGGTGAGTATGTGGAAATATTTGACTTAATCATGTAAGAAAGCAGTGAACTTTGGAAATACTTGCAGAGAAATCAGAATTCAGTGCAGGATTTCAGAATTCAGTGCAGGATTTTTATCTTAACATGTGAATGTCAGAAACAGAGGGAAAAGAGTATTTGGGAAGGAATTAGTATAAATTTTCCTCTAAATTCACAGGAAAGAAGTGAGCAAAAGAAAGGAGTTTATATCTCACTTTAAATCCACTCAATTTAACTTCTAGCATAAAATGAAGAGAAATAATTTTTGTGTCTTCCTGCTTTGTGTTGACTATACAGGTCTGGAGGACTGGGGTACTGGGGCGTGCATATGGTGAATGGGCATGGTTTGCCATGGAATTTGACAGAGAGAAAGAAGATGTCATGGTCTGGATATAGCCATTTTGAAAGTTAAAGATCTCAAAACTGCTAGAGAGCAAGACAATGCTCTGAAAATCAGGACAAATCAGATGACAGGGTTTTGTGGTTGAAGGAAGTTGAACTATCTGTTGGAACAAAACAAACCAAGATCTCAAAGTACATAGTATTGGAATTTCCAGATAATCACTGAGAGAAGAATGCTCAAAATAAGCAGCTTGGTATCACCCAGAAACCTAAACTCTGACATCTTTTAAACTGTACGAAGTGGGTTACGCTGAGCCCACAGGTGTATGGGATGCACCGGCTGCCAAAGAGAGAGTGAAGTACCATGGAAAGTTGCTACATGATTTCATATGTTTCATTGTTGGTCACCTTCCAATCTAAATTATTAGCTCGCCAAAGATGGATAAAATTACATAATATGATTAACAGCTTTAAAACTTGAAGGTTAAAGAGTCATCACACATTTTAATTGAGGCAGATGTGAAGTGATCCTTTCCAAAGGCAAAAGATTCATATATAAACATCACTCTGCTATCTGACGAAACTAAAACTAAAATCCAATGTATACACATACATATTTGTACCTAGTGTGCATGTATATGGAGAATGCAGGTGAGTTTAACAATTTCTATACCATAAATGAAGACAAAAAGAAAACACTGAAGGAGAAGGAAAAATAGAGGGAAGAGGCTATATATTGTAGTTGAAGTAACTAGTATTCAATGATATTTTCCCCTGAACCAATGAACCTAAACTCCCTGTATTTATTCCTTAAAGTAGTTCCTCCTCCTAAATCTGGACTGGCCCCATGACTCATTTTGACCAATAGAACATGGCAGAAGTCAGCTTTCAATGCTAAGTCATCTGAAGTAGGTTTGGCTTGGGCTTCCCAAAGCTCTCTTTTGAGACCTTTTTTTCTCAGAACACAGCCATCAAGCCATACGCATAGTGTCCCAGTCGATAGCCCTTGTGATCTCCCAGATGGCAGCCATCAGCTGCCAGCTACCAGAATGCACTTAGAAATTCCAATCCAGTCTTACTCCTAAATAACATCAACATCCAACATCGCATGGAGCAGAAGAACAGCCTAGCAGAACCCAGTCAACCCACAGAACTTTGAGATTAGTCAGTTTCTGTCCTAACACATTGTGGTTTATAAGGTTTATTTTGCAAGAATCAATAGCCAAAATGATTTATCAATTTCTTAATGTGAGAGCACACCAGTTAGATATTATCATGTAGCAAATCACCCAAAAAGAGTGATTTAAAACATGGAGTCATTTAACTTTTTCTTAAAGGGCCAGATAGTAAATATTTTAGTCTTTGTGGACCACATAGTCTCTGTCCCAACTACTTAATTCTGCCATTGTAGTGCGAAAGAAGCCAAAGACAATACATAAACAAATGCGTATGGCTGTATTCCAATAAAACTTTACAGAAATTGGCAGGTGGCCCACAGCCATAGTTTGTTAACCTCTCTTTTCAAAAAAGACCCATGTATTATTACTCGCAGTTCTATAGGTCAGGGGGGTTGGTTCTGCTGATCTGAGCCAGGTTTAGCTGATCTCAGCTTGGTTCGTTCATGCACCTGTCATCAGCTGGCAGGTTAGTAAGGATCTGGCTGGTCTATGATGGCCTCATGTACAGCTGGTGTTCTGCTGGCTGCCAGCTGGAGTGACAGGGGTGACTGGGACACATGTCTCCTATCATCCATCAGCCTAGCCTACGCTTGTTCATATAGTGGTGGCAGAGTTCCAAGAAAATAAACAAAAACACACAGGTCTTTTGAGGCCTAGACTCAGCATTGGTACATTTTTACTTCTGCTCTATTTTATTGGCCAATATAAGTCACAGAGTTGATGCACCTTCAAAGGATGGGAGAATAGACTCAGCCCCTTGATGGAGGAGCTGAAAGTCACAACGCAAATGGCATGGCTACAGGTAGATGTGGAGCACCGTGCTCTTTTTGCAAATTATGTATGAATATGTAAATCTAAGAGCTAAGATTTTTGAAATGGGAGTTGTTCCATTTTCTTTATTTTATAAATTAAAAAAGTGAAATCCACAGAAAGGGATTGGCTCCACTAAGTCATTCTTTTTAGTAGGACAGCCCTGGAGCCAGAAGAACAACTTACTAATTGTATGTCTAACTAGGTTGTGGTTTTTTGACCCCTTAGAATGTCCACATAGGGCCTATGGGGTTCCTAACACAACTGTGAAAAATTTCTCTTCTACACACCATCTTAGTCAGGTGGCCTCTACCTCAAAGTTTCTAATTCCAGTAAAGTCACACCTAGGGTGACCACCAAGATCTCTTAAACTTCCCCTTATATCCAGACAGCCCTTCTTTATTATACTCTTAGAATCCTAATTCCTAATTTAGCATATCTTCAGCTTAAAATGTTTCCAAACATCTGCATCACTTGGTCACATGCCATGAATATGGAGTGGTCTGGTGATAATAAGTCCAATGAGAATGACGCTTACTCAAACAGTTCAGCCAAAGACTTGTTGTAAACACACTTAGAATGAGGTGGCTACAGGCTACAAATTAGTCACCAGTTGCCACAGTTATAGGCAACATCCCTACTAGTCAGTTCATAATAACCCACAGGGACTTAAGAGAATGTTCAAGCTAAAACCTTTCCTTCCATTCTCAATTGCTGTGCTGTTGGAAAAACAGTAGAATTATCTTTCCCACCCTGACTTAATGGCTTCTGGTCAGGATACAACCTGTATTATGTTCAATCTCTTACTCAGAGTTTAAAAGCTTATAAAAATAAAATTTTCTGCCTTTGCTTTACCCTATGGACAGGACTGACTTAAGCCAGAGCATATGCAAGGAGAAGCTGAGTCTCAGACTCCAGAAACATATTACAATTTGTCCTGGAATCTGGATTATCCCCAAGTTGGCTCCATTTCATTAAGCTAGTAAATTGTTCTGTTTTGCTTGTGTTTTCACAACTCAAAAAAATTTCTAAAATTTCTTTGTAGCTGACTTGAAAAGCAGCATTCTAGTTTGTCTCTATATCAAGCACCTTCTATGTAATTCAAAACTTAAGAGTCAACCCTAGGGGTGCCTGGGTGGCTCAGTGGATTGGAGCCTCTGCCTTCGGCTCGGGTCATGGTCTCAGGGTCCTGGGATTGAGCCCCGCATTGGGCTCTCTGCTCGGTGGCAAGCCTGCTTCCTCCTCTCTCCATCTCTCCCTGCCTCTCTGCCTACTTGTGATCCCTGTCTGTCAAATAAATAAATAAAATCTTTAAAAAAGAAAAAAAAAGTCAACCCTAAACCCAATGTTAGGCAACAAACAATCTCCTAAACATAATCTGAAACTAATTCTCATGCCATAATAATAAACTGAGCTATGCAGCTCCAATATAAGTAATTTTTTGAACTTCAGCAGCACTGACTCATCATCACTATGCTTACTTGTTTTTATGGCTTCAACTGTTATAGTATGGCATCTCCGATTTTCACATTCAGTTCCCTGTACCCACATACAAACTGCTGAAGCCTATAGGTTCTACCTTCCTCAAATCTCGGCAGTTGGTCTTCTCTTCTCATTCTCTTTGCCCCTACTTGCATGAAGTTCTTTTGCAGGCAATCTTTGTGTTCATGTTCATGCTGTTCCTTGTAATAAAATGTCTTTTCTCACCATCTCTGCCTACTAAAGCTTCACTTATACTATAATAATACTAGTTTTTCCCCAACCAAATCTGACCACTCCACTTATGACACCTCTTTTTCCACCTCTATTGGCATAATAAAATGAAACAAAATGAATGAATGAATGATGCATAATAATGAATGAAATAATGAATGAAATTTATCATCCATTTTATAGGCCCATTATTTATGTATATTTGTTGTATAGTGCCCCCCCCCTTCCAGGAAGCTAATTTCCCTCTAGTTTAAGGGGCCTTTAGCTTATCTAACATAGAACTTAACTTTCTAAGGCAAATCTGCAAAAGCCCTCACTGTAATACCTAATCCTTTCTGTCCATATAGCAGCAGTTGTACCAAATATGGCAAGAAGAGTCTCATGGGGAAGTAGAACCCACATTTCCACAATCACATAGGAAATGTAAAGGCAAAATTGTTAATAGCCTCCCCAGGGTTTTAGCTGCTGCTATGATGTCTCCATGATTTCATCATGGTTTGAGAGTAATGAAGTATCTCAATGCAGGTTTCAAAGCATAAAGTAAAAATAAGTGTGCTTTGGTCATTTTTTCCAAAGCCTGGTTTTGTTATTAAGGTCTACAAGTTTCTTTCATATGTAACCTGATTACACAACAGCATCAAAATTCATTTCTAAGGTAGGTAGTATTACCATGCATCCTGTTAAAATGCTTTAAGAGCAACTTCTTACACAGAAATATCAAATACTATATGTGATTTTATATCTCTTTTCTTCAGTGTAAGATTGGCTTCCTTCTTTATGAGCAACTCACTTTTTTAATAAAGATGTTTTCTTTTTTTCAACCAAATAACTACATATTTCTTTGGGACTTTTGAAATCTTCATGAGTGCGAAGATGAGAAAAGAGAAATTCAGGTCTCATGGTATTCTCAAAACAGATATATTATAATTAGGGTAATTAACTCCTAGACCTCGAGCATCAGTATCTGAACAAAATCTGTGTATATACTTTGGGTATATATTTGTGGGTTTCATCAACACTCGCTTCTTTTTTTTTTTTTTTACTTATTTTAGAACTGAAATCAAGTTTACAGGTCTGATCCAATATGAATTAATTAGTTTTGTTCCATTCCTCAGTAGCTTCCATTTATTGAGTGCCTGCTCTGAGCCAGGCATCATGACATGCTCTCTCTACATTTATCTCAAAAACTACCAAATATGATTCCCTACCTAAGCTTCCTCTTCCAGTGAAAAGAACCATTGTCTGTCCAGTTGGCAAGCAAGAAACATACTTGTTGCCTCCTCTCTTACAATGCTTATTTCCAATTCTCACCAAGTTTGAGGAATTTTACCTTGAATCTAGGGTCAATCTATTATCTCTCTGGCTTCACTGCCATTCTCCTATTTCAAACTGAAATAAGCTACAACCTAACTAATGAAAGACCCAACTAGTTTTCTTGCATTTACTCTGGGGCTCTTCTTGTCCACACTCCTCAACCCTAGTGTCTGTCCAAGTCTTTGCTTTTTTTTTTTTTTTTTTTAAGTAGTTTGTCTTTTTGTTACTGAGCTTTAGGAGTTCTTTGTATGTTGTGGATATAAGTGTCTTTTTCAAAATGTACAGCCTGTTCCTGGGAAACAACAGGAAGTCAATGTTCCCTTTCGAATAGATGAATGAATAAACCCTTTAGAGCATAAATCACCCTAGTTTACAGATAAAGAAAAAGATTCTCAGAGAAGTTAGGGTTGTTGCACAAGTTCACCTAATAATTTGCAGAATCAGGATTGGAAACCAGGTCTACCTGATTTCAAACACAGATCTTTCCGCTGTGCTGTATCGATACTCTATTCTCTCTCTCTCTCTCTCTCTCTCATACACACACACCCTTAAATTTGTTGAACCATATTATAAATGTGTGTCTTTGTTAGTTCCTGAATAATAAAAGGGGGGAGTGTCAAGAGAATATAAATGAATACAGATACAGGAGAGAGGTGCTATCAGTAATAGAAAAGTTATGCAAAGCTTATGCTTCATTGTGATTGGGTCAGTGACCTGTCAGTCTCCTATCTATCTATCTTCCATCCTTCCGTGTACCCATCCATCCATGCATCATCCATCCATCCCTAATCTATCTAAAAAGATAATTTCTCTATTTATAAAGTGTGTGGTCTAAGGCATACCTTTTCTATCCTGATAAAAGATAGAAAATAAGTGTATATCAGGAAGAATAATTTTCTACAGTTCATTTTTTAGTAAAAATTTTCTTCAGAAAAATGCATAAATTTTAAGTGTTCAATAAGATGAGACTGAAAAATAAATGCAGGTGTATAATCCACACTACTGTCAAGATAAAGAATGTCCCCATCACCTAGAAAATTCCTTCATGCCCCTACCCAATCTCATCCACCCCAGGAACAACCATTTTTTCTTATTTTTTGGTTTTTTTTTTGTTTGTTTGTTTGCTTGCTTTAATCATAGATTAGTTTTGCCTTTTCTAGAATCTTGTATGAATGGAGTCACAGTATATACTCTTTTGTGTCTGGCTTCTTTCTCTCAGCCTAATGCCTTTGAAATATATCACATTGCTGTATTTATCAGTCATTTATTCCTGTTTTATAGGTATTATTCCATTACATGAATATACCACAATATTTTTATCCATTCTCCTTTTGCTTTATTTCTGATTTGGAGATATTAAGAACAAAGTCATTGTGAGTCATTTTGAACATGTATTTCTATGGATATATTTTTTCCATTTCTTTTGGCTTAGTGTCCAGAAGCAGAATGCTAGGTTATATGGTAGGTGTATGTTTGACTTTATAAGAAATAGACAAAATTTCTTCTAAAGTGGTTGTACTATTTTTCATGCCTACTATCATTGTATGAGAATTCTAGTTGCCACATATCCTAGCCAACATTTGGTGATGACAGTAGTTTAAATTTTAACCGTTCTAGGGATTAATAATGGTATCTCATTGAGTTTTTAGTTTGCATTTCCTTAATGATTAAAGAGGCTGAATATTTTCTCATTTGTTTATTGGCTATTTCTCTGTATTTTTTGTGACGTATCTGAACATGTTTTTTCCTAATATTAAATATGGTAGTTTAATCCTTCTATTAGTGAATTTTAGGAGCTCGTTATATGTTCCGGATACAGGTCTTTGGCAGATGCATGTTTTACGAATATTTTGTGGCTTGCCTAATCTTGCTTTTTAATCGAGACTTTTGGGGAGCAGAATTTAAGTCCAATTTTCAGGGTTTTTTCTTTACAATGATGGTTTTATGTGTTTTGTCTAAGAAACCTTTGCTTATTACTGGGTCTCAAAAAATATTCCTTTGGAGGAGCGATAAATAGGCAGAGTACAGAGAACTTTTAGGGCAGTGGAAATTATATACCATAATAGTAGATACATCATTGTACATTTGTCCGAACCCATAAAACTTACAATACCAAGCATGAACTATAATGGAAATTAAGGACTTTGGATGATTGTGGTGCCAATATATGTTCATCAGTTGTAACAAATATACCATTCTGATAGGCAATGTTGGTAACAGGAGGCTGTGCATGTGTGGGGGCAGGGAATATACAGGAAATCTCTGCACCTTCCCCTAGATTTTGCTGCAAACCTAAAACTACTCCAAAAAAATAAAGTATTTTTAAAAATACTTTAGGATGGTCCTAGAATTTAGTCGAACATCAGGCTCCCTAACTAGCCAAGAGTTTGCTTCTCCCTCTTCCTCTGCCTCTCCCTTTCCCTCTGCATTTCCCCCAGCCTGTCCTCTCGCTGATCTCTTTCAAATAAATAAAAAAATAAAATCTTTTTTTAAAAAAATGAATTGGGTCGCTTTCTGGACTCTTTATCCTCATGCAAGTGCCACGCTATTTGATTAGTATAGCTTTATTCTTTAAGTGAGGTAGTAGAAGTATTCCAAATTTATTAGTTTTTTTTTTAACAAGACTATGTTGACTTTTCTGTAACAGTTAAATTTCTATATGAATTTTAGAATAATATTGTCAATTTTTATTAAAAAGTTTACTGTTACTGTGTTGATTCTATAGATTAATTTGGGGAGAACAGACAACAGTATTACTTAGTATTATAGTATTACAACACTTAATTCCAATTAATGAACATGGAATAACTCTCCATTTATTTAGGTTTTCTTTTATTAGGAATTTTAGTAAATTTTACTATAGAAATCTTCCACTTTTTAAAACATATTTTTAAATATTAATGTTTTCATCAAATATGGTAAATATGGAAGAGTTTTAAGTTCATTTTCTTATTTAGGAAACATAATAGAATTTTTAATATTGACCTGGTGTTTTACAGTCGAGAAATTTATTCAATATTTTTAGTAACTGCTTTGTAAATTCTTTCGAATTTTCTATATAGATAATTATGTCTTCTATTAAAAAAGTGATTTTCTTTTTTCCCAATATTTATGATATTATTTCTTTCTCTTCTCTTACAGGACCAGATTTGACTTCCTTTGCTGAATTGAAATGATCGAAGCAGAAATCATTGCATTGTCACTTACCTTAGGGGAAAAGCATCCAGTCTTTCATGATTAAATTGGTTAGCTATAGATTTTACATAGATGCTCTTTTTTATGTTGAGAAAGTTCTATTTCTCATTTGCTGGTCATTTTATTATGAATGGATATTTAATATTATCAATTTTTTTACAGTAAAAACTATAGTGACTATACAATATGTTGTTTATTCAGTTAATATGGTGAACCACATTCACTGCTTTTCCAATGTTAAACTTTGCATTGCTGGAATAAACCTCACTTGGTCTTGATATATTATAGTCTTTATGCTTTGCTTGATTCTATTTGCTGTATTTTGACAAGGAATTTTCCAGTTATATTCATGAATACTATTGGTCTGTAATTTTTCTTTCTGTTGATACCAGGTTCTGTTACAAAGATTATACTTAACTCACCAAATCAAAACATTGGCATTTCTTCCTTAAATGCTTGATAGAACTCATTTGTGAATCTACCTGTCCATTTCACCTGCCTAGTCCAGTTGGTTGGCATAAATTGCTTATAATATTCTTACATTTTCTTGTAACACCTTTAAAATCTGTAGTGAATCCCCTCTTTCATTACTGATCTTGGTAATTTTTTTCTTTTTCTGGATCATCTTCCTAGATGTTTATCGATCTTTTTAAGAAACCAAATTTGGCTCTTCAATTAATTTCTTCTTATTTTATTTTGCTCAGTTATGTTTTGTTTGTTTGTACTTCCTAGGGTAGAAACTTAAGCCACTGCTTTTAAAACTCTTATTTTCTGGCTCTGCACTGCTGCTGGCAGTCGCAGCCTGGCCTCGAGGAGGGTGTGAGCTGATGATGCTAGAACCTTACTGGTGGCAGCAGCGCAGGTTGGCGAAGCTGGTGGGGGGAGGGCCAGCCAGGTGCCACCTGGTGGGGAGTTCACACATTCCACACCATGGTGATTGCAGATGAGAGGTTTCATAGGGAAGGATATCAGAAGGCTATGAAGAAGACCACAGTTTGGATATGACTGAACAAAGACAATATGGAACCTTACATGGAGCTACAACTGGATCTAAGATTTGGTGCTGTCAAGGGCATGCTTTCTCTTGGAGAGCTCTCCTGCACAGTTGCACCACAGAGAAAGACAACTTTGTTCATTATTAAATGTTCAGCCAGACTTTATAATTAGTGTGGAAGGTCCTGGACTTTCAGTTTGAGGATGCTAGATGAACAAAGACGGAACATCAAGGAAGAGATATGAGGAAACTGAGACTCACAGGGACTGCCTGGTCGGGGGGCACCCACAGCAGAGCTAGCACTCCAGTCCTGCACTCAGCTGTCACCACCATCTGGTGCAGCCTGCTCTGGAAAAGCGCATGGTAGCCCTGGAGTTGGGTGGCTGCTCTCAGGTCTGGAGTGCACATGTCCACACTGTGCTCTGTGGAGCCTTGGGGAATGAATCCACTGTGGCCAATTGACGTGGGCATCTGGCTGAGTGGGAGTTCAAAGGGAGCCTGGGCATGCTCCAGAGATCAGTGAGGCTATGCAGCATGAAAAATGTTTAAGGGGGAGAATATTTTATGCTAAAGACTAAGTGTTAGTCTACTGTTCTATATGCAGAAAGTTCTGCAGCCTTACATTGAAGACTGTGTTTCTCCTTCAATACGAATTCCTTTTTTGTCTATGCCCATACTTAAAAGGCATCTGCATGCACGCTAAGGTACAAATTGGTGGAGCAGGTTGTTGGGTCAGTGGTTCTTGAGTTTCCCTTTGCCCTTACATGGGCACACCCTTGGGTGGCTCCTTCAAGGAGCTGGTAGATCCCACCTGCTCCTGTGGAGGCAGCACTGAAAGTAATGCATGAGGTTAATAAAGGGGAAGCCACGAATCCATCTCAGTTCCTAAAATCTTTCCAAAATGTCTTATTGATTACTGCTGTTCTATGAAAGCTCCTGGTTCTGAGAGCCTGCCAGAAGACTCGAGGTTGGGGTTGGTATTTTCTTCCCTCTCATTTTGGTTGCTGTCTCATTGTGCTGAGGGGGTGAGAAATCGCTGCAGCTGGTACGGGACGAGACTTGGGCTGGATCCTGCCACACTGTTGCAGACGTATGTGTCTCTGCACACGTCCCTCATCTCTGCCGCACCTGACTTCCAGGGCCACACTGCATGCTTGTGCACTGCTGCAGACAGTGCCTGCCTCACTGCGGATCCTATTGCCACAAAGATCGCTGGATCCCTTAGGATTTCGTCTTCGACCTAAGTGTTATTTAGTAGTGTGTTTTCTTTTTTTTTTTTTTTTTAATATTTTATTT
Source organism: Mustela lutreola (assembly GCF_030435805.1). Taxonomy (NCBI): domain Eukaryota; kingdom Metazoa; phylum Chordata; class Mammalia; order Carnivora; family Mustelidae; genus Mustela; species Mustela lutreola. The sequence continues at coordinate 79,455,118 of NC_081297.1, read as the reverse complement.
ATTTATCTGACAGAGATCACAAGTAGGCAGAGAGATAGGCAGAGAGAGAGAGAGAGAGAGGACGAAGCAGGTTCCCTGCGGAGCAGAGAGCCCGATGCAGGCTTGATCCCAGGACCCTGAGATCATGACCTGAGCCGAAGGCAGAGGCCTAACCCACTGAGCCACGTAGGCGCCCTAGTAGTGTGTTCTTTAATTTCCAAGTATTTGGGACTTTTCTTAATACCTCAATATTGTCGATGTCTAATTTAATTTCATTTTTGGTTTATAGCCCAGTACATCGTCCATCCTGTTGAATGGTTTGGGGCTGCAGGTTCTTTGTTTTTGGAGGGTTGTGGGGTAGGTTTTTTAACTTGGTCTTTTGTTTTGTTTCATTTTGTTTTGTTTGCACTAGAAAGGAATGTGATTCTATTGTTGTTGGGTTTGGTATTATACAAATGTCAATTAGGTTAGAGACAGATAGGGTTGGTCAGATTTTCTTTATCCTTACTATATTCTATCTACTTATACTATTAATTATTGAGAATAGGTTATTTAAATTTTCAACTTATAGTTGTGAATTTGTCTATTTCTCTTTAGTTCTGTAAGTTTCTGTTTCACATTGTTATTAGGAACACACACATTTATGTTGAATGATGAATTGAAATTGATCCTTTAATCATTATGAAAGGTCTGGCAGGTCATTATGGTTCTATGCATTTTTTCAGTCTTTTCCCCTATTCTTCATATTAGATCATTTAAAGCACTCTATTGATTGAAATTAGCTCACTTTCTGCCATTTTGCATGTGCTACTAGGATCATCCAGAGATATTTTGTTAATTTCAAATATACTATTATCTCTTGTAGAATTTTCTTTTGGCAACTTTTCATAGCTTCCAATTTTCTGCTGAGATTTATTTGCTGATCATTCATTGTAAGCATGCATTCCCTTTAGTCTTTAAACATATTTATAGTAGCTGTTTTAAAGTTCTTGCCTGCTTATTCAAACATGTAGGTCACCTCGGGGTTTATTCCTAATGACTGATTTATGATTTGACTACGAACCACTATTTCGTGTTTCTTTGCCTATCTAGTAATTGTTTTATCATTGCAGATGATGTGCTGCAGGGAGTCTAGATTGTATGAACTTCTTTAAAGAGATGTTAAATTTCTGCTAGCAAGCAATTAAATTATTGGTAGGTATATTTGAGTTTGTTAGGCTTGGTTTTATTTTTGTTAAGGTGGTTCTATTTCAAGTTTAAATGTTCCTTACTCCACAGTATGGAATCTCAGCTAAATACTGAAGTCTTTTCATGAGGTCTCTCTACTCTGATCAGACTGAAACTCTATCTCCTATCACTGCATCAAGAAATCTCTGGTACCTTGTCTTGAGTCTATGCATCTCAATGATTTTTCAAGGACGTGAAATAAAACCCCACACAGACTTTTAGGCATTCCCCCTCATGAAGCTTTTTCTTCTTAGGTACTCTCCCCAACAAATTCCAGGAAGTCTACCAGCCACGAATTCCAATCTGCTCTTCAGCAAAGTGAGACAGTTATTCCACTTAATTTCCATTCTACTTGAGTTCCGTGGTTATAGGAAAGTGCCTCTAGGAAAAGTAGGAGTATGTGTAAGCTCACCTGGCATGCTTTCCTTATCTTAAGAATCACAATCTTGGACTGCATGTTCCTCAAGTTCTAAAAATATTTGTCATATTTATTTTTCCTATTTTTATAAGTTTTTTTTTTTGGGGGGGGGCAAGTTCAGTACTAGCTACTCTGTCGAGACTAGAAGTAGAAGATGTCAAAGCATAATCCTTTAAATACCTGGAATTAACTTTTTGTTTTAACAATTCTATTAACTGCTTATTTCTTAATTGATGCTTCAGCAATGCAAACTGATAGCTGAAATTACAGATGGTATACAGAGACATCTTGTTGTTGATTTAATAAAAATACACTTCAGTCCACCACAAATACAAAATTCAAAAATGAGAGAAAAAAATATATGTATTTTATAAGCATAAAATTTATAAAACCATCATATATAGAAATACATGTATTTTCTGAATCTAGAGATTCATAGCAAGAAGGGAGGACAGGACCAGTTGGGCCAGTCAGTAACACTCTTCTCTTACGTATTAAAACCAAGACTGAATTCTGGGACATAGCTCACTCTATTCATGTACAGATATAAGAACACTGTCCTGGCAAATGTGAGCTTAATCAGAGGAATAATAAACAATCCTCCAAAAAAGGAAAGTGTGCTCCTTTTGTGTAGTTTAATAGTTTATAGGACAAGACTTGTGAGAGAGTTAGACAGCTTTACATCTCTGCAGCTGAAATTTCAAATTGTTTTCTCCATGAAAAAAGAAAGGACAAAGTATTATATAACAAAACATTTTCCCAGAAGTATAGTGAAAGCTAGACATTCATGATATTTGACCATGAAGTATACATGAGGAGTCCAAATATTTGAAAAAGATAAAGCAAAGGGAAATTCAAGAAACACATAATGCCAACATGTTTTTCAAGTCAAAAATGTATCCTAAGAAAAAGATAAACAGTGATTACAAAGAAAAGTTGCTGAGTTTCAGCAGTAATATAGGATTATTTCTGAACACAGGGGAATGAAAAGGAGGAGGAGGAAAAAGAAGAGAAGGAAGAGAAGGGGAAAGGGAGAAGGAAGGGAGGAGGAAAAGAAAGGGAGAAGAGCTACAGTATCTTTAGTTTCTATCTAATAACGACTGTTGTAAACTCTTCCCATGGGTTCCCTTATTTAATCCTCACTATGAATCTACAAACTTGGCTTTTGCAAAGAGGCTAGCTGACCCCCAGAGAACCCTTCTTCCCTTCCTTGTTGGAGAGTTACTGCTGGAAAGCAGCTGCCCAGCCATAATGACATTTCTCTGCCCACTTCTATCTAGGAGGAGGGTGCACGATTAGTCCTGGTGAGGTGAAGTGAGGATGGAGTGATAGGTGTCATTTATAGACTGAAGGTGTTATGTGTCAGTTCTGTCTTCTTCAGTTTCTTTCCCCACTCCTCTGAAAACTGGAAACCACATGTGAATATGGTAAATCCACAATATGGAAGCAACCTGGGCCCTCGAACCACTGATAAAGATCTACCCAACCAGGAACACTCACTCTGGACAAGTTATAAATTGTATGTTGTTAAACCATTTAGAGTTTAGGGTTTAGTTATAGCCATTAACATTACCTTAACAATTATGATAACAAGGTTAACAAATTAATTTGTGTTCTCCATTGTACAGACAAGGAAACTGAGGCACATATAGAAAATATCACCATCAGCAGAATAAAAATTATTTTATTTAATTACTGCATTAACTATAATTTTAACAAGGATACAATTTTAATTAAGAGAAATAATGAAATCTACCCAGTGACCTGACTTTAGAATAAATACGGAAGGTAGTAAAGTATATTGTCCTTTAAGTTATTGATAAGCACATTGTTTCACTGGAACTATGACAAAAATGATTGATATGGTTATTAGATCAGCAATGGTGGATATTATTTTAGAATTAACATTGAAAGTTTCTTTCACCATTTGTGAGATCAGATGTGTGAACTGGAACGACTCAGGTTGAGACAGAAAAGGGTCTAACTGACAAGCTTAGACCAAACGAGTCCAAACAAAATTTGGGCACTAGCTTTGAGACCATTCATATGATTTTGTTCCAGAGCCAAAAGCTACGATTGGAAATTGTATATAAATATGCTCTATTCCAGACTTTTTGATACTGTTTCTTTTTATATGTTAAATATTGAACATAGGAAACTGAGAAAGAGAATGCTTTGGTGAAGAACAAAGCAGCCAAGGACAAGTTCTAGTTTTACAATGAAATGCAACTTTCCCATCACAAGACAAATATTTCACTCCCAAAGGTTAAATAGGTTAATACTTAAAGAATTCCACTGAAGAAAAGAATCTAATCCAAACAATTCTCTGGCACTGTGTCCATTGTGCTTCCATTTGATTATCTCTTGGATACATTTTCATGTTCTTCAATTCTTTGCGACCCTGTATTGTAGAATTCTCCTAAAACAGATTTCTATTCATCTAAAAACTTCACTATGTCAGTGATACTTATTGCCTTCTACAGTATCTGTTTTATTTACATTTATTCATATCTTAAAAACAGATCAATGTTTATAGATGTGTTTTATCAAATGATTGTGCCATTAGCATTTATTGGGCCTTGGTCATTACGAACCTAGTCTTATCCCACTTTTCCTTACATCGTGTCTATTCTCTTAAGCTCATGGCTGGACAGAAATCTCCATGAAGATTCACATGTTTCTCTGGTCTTTGTATTCTTTTAGTATTTTTTCCAACTCTTTCAGTACTAATATGGTTTTAAGTTCTCATTCCCCCCCCCCAAGATTGCTTCAAATTCTAATTGTTTTGAGGCATACAAATAATCCCATAATTTGGAGGTTAAAGAACATACAACAAAAGAACAACATAGGTAGAAAATACTCAAGAAATTCCCAGGTGTCATTTCTAAAAGTTCCATAAGAAAAAAAAAAAAAAAAAGACCACCAATGCCCTGAGATGAACTACAAAATCTGGACCAATGAAAAGGGAAATATTTCAGAGGAGAAAAAAATTTTATTTTTTAAGTTCATTCAGTAAAGAAGTTTTTGAGTCCTTAGATGTCAAGATCTGGTCTAAGACCTAGAGAACTAGGTTGTGCCCTATAAAACACGCCCAGTCAAAGGAACACAGGTGGTGGGGGAAGGGGGCAACTTTTCTAATTCTTACCTATTAGAAGTACCAGAAGACGCTTTGATTAATATAGATATGGCCCTGCCTTCGAGGAACTTGGAGCAGGGACAGACATTGAGCAAGTAAGCAAAACAATGTAAAGACACAAATTGCTGACAACAGATATGAAGGAAATTAGCAGGGTGCTAAGAGAGAGAATGGTGGGGACAAAATGAACTTTTCTTCATCAAGGTTCCTTGGCATCTCTCTGATGAAGCAATATTTCGGTTAAGACCCAAAGGATGAAATGGAGTGTGGTGATATGAAAATGGGGGGTGGGAGTGGGCAGTCCGCGCCGAGTGAATAGTCTGCACAAAGTATTCAAGCTACAGAGAACTTGGGAAAAAAAAAATCCTGAATGAAAACCAGAGTGACTTCAGTTGTTATTGGTTGGTCCAAAAATGGCACTAAAAATGTGGTTTTGGCTGAGCCATAATGTAAAATACATCAGTTTTATTTTAACGCCAATTATTCCAAATTCTTACTTCTATAAATTCCTTCACAACAGGTCACCCCTTACTTGGAAGCATTTGGAAGCAAGGTGTTTTGTGAGTCAAGGCACGGGTCCACAAATTCTGTCTTGTCCCAGAAAGCAAACCTTACCACTCCCTCCTGGAACAATGCAAACTCGGGCATAGCAGGAGTCCCCATTTGATTGCCTACCCTTGAATACCCTTACAAAACCTGGGCTGACCTGCAGGTCCAATGTTAGAGGTGCCATTTGCACGAAAAACTGAGGCACTCGAGAATGACTTTTGCTGTTACTGGCAGAGAGAATTGAAGAATATGAGTTTGGCCCATAGGATATAATAAAAGGGTAACATAGAAGTACAGGAAAGTAGGTCCCATTAACATTGTCCTCTAGTCTGTTTTCAGTGGAGATTTTCCTGGGGAGGAGGTCTGGGAAGGGAGAAGGTTAAAATAAAGATGATAATGTATATAAGCCACCTGACAGGCACTTGATCTGTAATACAATCAGTGTTACCTACTAATAGTATCTGTAAAGAACATGAGAAGTCTGCTATTATTCAGGTTCTGGTTGATCAAGAGAAAATGTTCCTTTGTTCATTGCTTTTGCTTGGAGAGATACAGATTGCAGAGTTATTAAGAGATTTAGTAACTATCTCAAATTTCCCCTTGTATACCACTATTGTCCCCCTACCATGGAGCATTACAAAATGGGTACAAACCCAGATCTGTGAACAACTCTAGGTATTGCATAATTTCTCAAAATAAAGTTTGATAATGATCATCAGTTGTGTTTCTAGTTTACATCACTTCCTGCAAATGTTTGGAATTACCCAATTAATCTTACTGGAACAAGGAATTTAAAAACATATTTAAACTGAATACTGAAGAGCTTTAAAACAGATACAGAATGAGGTTTTACCACATGCATTATATGGGAAATGGGAAATTGTCAACACTTTTCAGTCTGTCTTGTGGGAACTCCTCCAACATCATACCATGCCTATTACTTTTCATTAAACAAATGAAATAATTGTTGTATCTTTATAAATGTGCATCATACTTTAAACAGATACAGCTAGGCTGACCTAGCTTTATCTTCAAAATATAATTAAAAAAAAGGTAGAATCTGCGTACAATATATTAATCACCACACACTGAAATTGAGAACACCTCCAGTTTTTAGAAATCAAATCAGAAACTGAAAGTACAATATTTCCACAAAACAATTTTATGTGAGAACCAAACTAGCTAACAAGCTCATTTAGAAGAGGAAGGCCTTGGTCATGAGTACTACCACAAAATACCTGGTACAGCGCCTGGCAGGTAATAGATTATCTTTTTATGACATTCATTATTTCATACACTGATCACAGATCTAAATATTTATACTGGTTTCTCTTATATAGATAGTTTTGCTGAAGTATTGTTCTTTTTATCCCTGGACTTTTCAGGTAATTAAAACATTCTCTGAATGGATTTTTTTTTTTTTAAAGAAGCTTTTTTAAAATGTAGAAGCATATTCTATTTTTCTTAAAGATACTAGCTTGAACATTACTTGAACCTTTCTTCATGATCAGGGTCTTTTTTTCTTTTTCTTTTCTTTCTTTTTTTTTTTTTCCCCAGAGAAAAATAGTAGTGAAAGAGAGAGAAAGGGGGTTGGTGGTGCAGAGGGAGAGGGAGAAAGAATCTTAAGCAGGCTCCACACCCAATGCAGAGCCCAATGTGAGGCTCGATCTCACAATGATGAGCTCATGGCCTGAGTCAAAATCATGAGACAGAGGCTTAGCCAACTGAGCTACCCACGTCCCCTGAATTGGGGTCATTTTTATGAATATCACATCCTAAACTGCATAGCACTTCTTGGTCATGAGTACTACCACAAAATACCTGGTACAGCGCCTGGCAGGTAATAGATTATCTTTTTATGACATTCATTATTTCATACACTGATCACAGATCTAAATGTGATCCTCCTTTTTTTGGGGACCTTTGATTTTTCTCACTCTGCTCTACCAGAACCCTAGGAATCTCTTCTTAATGTAAGATGCTTATTTCCAAGTGAAGCAATCTACAGAGATATGCCAGTTTGCTTTCCATATTTTTGACTCATGAAACCATCGTTACCAACTCATATACAAAATATGGCTAGAAAGAAAAAAAAAAAAATGAGCCCATGATGAAAGATTTGGCTAAGATGAGGCACTACATCACCAAATGCTGTCTACACCATTAGGAGAAAAAAATGCCTGCCTATTATTGGGTAAAAGTCCAAGGAACAGCATCTTCCTTCCTATGTTTATTTGGTCATTACTAATCTCATTCGTTTACTCATTTCCAGTGATAGACCATTTAGCAGTGTTCATTACAAAAAAGAATGTGTCCAGTTCAGATGAAGTCCTGGAAGGCAAGCCACCATATTTAAGTCAATAAATAAACAAAATAACACAGCCAACAAGCACCAAACTTCATCAATCCGTAGAATTGTATCATCAACTCCTCAGCCCCTTGAATGAAGCAGGCAATTCTTTTTTGGTTACATAAAAGAAGGAAAGACTGAAAAAGAGAAAAATAACCAAACAAAGCAAATGAAAAACTCTGCTCTACAACAAATTGGCCTCAAGCACACAACTGAGTAGTCTGCAAAACTGCTCACAGTTTTGCTTTTGTTTTGTATTTATATCTTTAATAAACGGTCCTGCAAAATGGTGCAGGACTTTTTTTTTTTTTTCTATTTCAGAAGTCTTTGGTCACTATTACCCAGGGAATCAGCACAAAACACAAGAGGGTTTTTAATTTTTCACTCATGTTGAGTGGCAGCAGAACTTTTCATTTGTAAGAGCTACACTTTGCAGAGAAACTGCAGAAAATAATTATCAGGTCAAACAGACCCTTTATCCTTAGTAGCCATCTTTCCAAAGTCCCATTGAAAGATCTTTAAATTTTCCTCTAAGAAGTCCCTTCGGATGCAAACCTCCTTAAACCACACCACGAAGGGTCAATTCTAAAAGGCCTTCTTCCAGTGACTCAGCGAATAAGGCAAATTATGACCCTTAGGCTTATATTTCTCTGTTAGATACCATCTCATATCCTTACCTAAAGTCTGATTTATACAAATTGGCTCACTTTCTAAGGATTTGCTCTTATTTTAAACACAGCTTTTCAGTCAAACTTCACTTTCGGTGGAAACACATTTTTGATAGCCAGGGCTGAACATAAAATTCCATTATTTAAGTGGCAAAGAGTTGGTAAGTCAAGTCCACAAGGCCTGTGGCAGTAACTTACTCTGTTTGTGGTTTCTACTTTGTTAGACTCTGTGGAGCCATGAATCTATCTTGTCCTCAAAAAACTGAAAGAGGGGGCTTTTAAAATGAATGTAATGCTAAATTTATGTGCCCCAGGAGCAGCATATCAAGGCCTCTGGACTGATTAGACCCAGATGTTGGTAACAATGTTAGTGTTATGGACCAACTGCAGGTGTGGGAATAGATCCCCTTCCCTGGGACCCTCAGCAATCAGACCAGTGGTTTCTTCTGGCTCTCAGTTTGGAGTTTTCAATTAACACTACAATGGTATTGTTGTTCTCCAGTATTAGATCATATGTCATGTAAATGAAGTTGAATATACAGTTAAACTTGACAAGGTGATTTAGGCCAAGGATACATGTGTTCAGTATTATAACTTGATTGAGGTTAAATAATAATAATAAAAAAGACCTGACATGCTATAAAGTTTTTATTATTTGGCTTATCAGTAGATTTTCACATTACACTTTCATAAAACAGAATGTCATTGATGGCAAGGTGAGACGCCTATGGAAAGGGAGACACAAACCTACTTATAAATGCCTGAAATGATTAATTCCAGGCTGAATGCTTTTCTACAGTCGGCATGGCAATTGGAAGTTCCCTGGGTGCTTTTTTATTTGCTTGCTTCCATTTTCCAAAATTCTGTCTTAGTTCTTTATCTTCTCCTTTAACGTGAGTGACCAGTGCCCACATAATCACCCCCATTGGTAAAAGCAGCAGTAGTGCATAGGCTGGGATCATTCTGAACTGTTGCTTGACTTAAAACAATGAAGCCAGCTCGTCCATGACTAGGACAGGAGTCCACTCTCTCCAGGTATCATGATGCCAAGAAGCCCAGCTCACTAAAACACATTCTGATAGCTGTCATCTCTTGGAGTTAGACTGCAAGCTTCGTGGGGCAGGAACCTTACCTTTTATGTGTTTATAGGTTCCACAGACACTGACGGTCCCGTGAATAAATACCAATGAGAACAACTATGTAGGTCCATTTTGTACTTCATACACAGAGAACATTTATAACTCTCATTAATGTTGATGGATCGTGCACAGTACAGACCTCTCCCATCTTACTTATGCTTTCATTTGTCACAGCAGTCTCTTAGAGATCAGACCACACTGTCAATCAGCTGGGTAAAATGTGCTGCAGTGTGCCAGCACCGAAGGAAAGCTTTATGCCTATGAATATGTGCACTATACACGTAAAGAGAGACAAGATCTATTGTTTTCTGAGACCATGAATAAGCTCACGGACTAAATCAACCCAATACTGTCACAACTCTGAAGTAACTTCTTTCAGTCAATGGTAAATAACTGGGAAAATGGGAGTGAGCCCCGAGAGTCACGTACAACCTCTCGGTGAAGATGAGGATGGTCTGATGGTGTCCCACTCCCCTTTCTCTGCAGCCCACCTGTGTGCATCTAGAGCATTCCCTCTTTAAAGCTGTGAATGGTTTATTACAGCTAGAAACATGGATTCCTGGTAGAATTACAAATGCCTCAGCAAGTTACCAGTGAATCCCAATTTGCCTATCTGCAAAATAAGCCTAAGGTAAGATAGAATAAATGAGCTAATAATCTCTGAGGAAAAAGTCAAGTCTTTTTTCTGGATGAATTACTTCAAGACACCACATTATAGTTTGGTATGTTCATTCATTCAGGCATTTGTTCAGCAAATGTTGAGCATCTGTAATGGGCAAGGCATGGTGTGGGGCACTTGGATTCAAAGATGAATAATTCACAGTCCTTCCTGCTAGAGAGGACAGACACATGAGCCTAAGTGCCATAAAACAATTCCATAAGTGTAGTGATAGAGATACACAGAGTATCACGGATAATACATCAATAGCAACATTCAGAAGTGAATTTAAATACTATGAGCATATAATTTTTAAGGCTTCCCTATTTGTTCTAAATACAGAGGAGACTCTAAACAGTAGCATTTCCATTGTGGAAAAATATGCTTTGAGTAATGCCATCAAGGCTATTTTCAGCACTAATTAAAATGAGGGAAATGTATGACATGAAAAATGAAGATGTTAGTCTATGAACATAAAATAAATTCTTATTCCTTACTCTTCCAGGATATACTAAGTATGTTTATAATTAATTTTCTTACTTAATTTTTATCTAAAAATTCCCTTTAAAAATTCCTCTTTATCAAGCCTTTGCTAGGGCCCTATCAAATGTTTATAATCTATGGAACACTACATAACTGTCCCCGTGTCCAATGATAAAATGCAGCCCATTGATTTTTCTGCCAAGTAAGTAGAAGAGTTATGAATACATTTATTCTATATCATATGTCCCCCCATTACAGTAATGTTCTCTTCCTCCCCACTCCAATGATGTCAAAAAGCATGAAGAAAATGAGGAGTAATGATGTTAGTGACTGAAATTACCATTCCAAAAATAGTTCATCATGTCACTTAAATTTCTAAGGCAGTTTCTGGAACCTAACATATTTGCTATAGTGGAAAGTGGAAGCATAGCAAGTAAACATTCCTGTTAAGAAGAAATCAAAGGATAAATTGGTTTAGGGATAGTCACTGTTATTCTCAAATCACTTTCAGAGCAAACAATAGGCAATTACTTTCTCTCTGAGAAACACCAAAATGAAACTAAGAAATTATTTGTTGCTGGAGTTTAGCAACAAGTCACACAAACTAATCTAGTATCAGTCATGACTATGACACTACATCTGTCACACAAGGGGAGGTAGTATTCATCCTATAGCACAGATGAGAAAACTGAGCACAAAATGGCAATGCAACTCATCTCTTGTGATATGGATCTTAAATTGGCTGAGAAAGAAATCATAATGCATAATTTAACTTTTAATTTGCTGTTACAAACACCTAATTAACCCATTCAGTGTAACCCACTGTAGCTAGGTATGGAGTAGAACGTAAAGGTGAATAAAACCTTGTCCACTTTAAGAAGTTCATGAAGCAATTATTCTCAACATCTGTGTGTTAAAAGATCAGGGGATTCTGACAAAATGTGCAACAAGAAAAGCTTATTGAAGCTTTCTGTTTTTCATAAGGGTAAACTCTACCAAATGCTATACCCAAGAACTACCCAGGTGTTACCTATCCTGCCTCAAGCATTTTCCCTGAAGGTGAGAATCTTCAGTCCATATATGAGTAGTACTAACCCTGAGCTGGTACTGCCCATCCATTAGGAGAGGACTAGTTTGTAACCACAAAAAAATCATGTGCCTGTTTTAGAAAACCAAATTAGCATTTTAGCTCTTTATTATTATGAGCAGAAATGTTGGATCAATGGGATCCAAATACAAAACACTTTTGCCTTATTTCGGATATAAAAGGACACGCCATTTTATAATCTACACACATCAAAAAGAACAACCAAACAAACAGAATTTTCTTAAGGGGGTTTGCAGATATTATTTATTCTTCCCCAGAAGAGATACGGAAAGGACTTTCACACTAGTACAATCACATTTCTTATTAGATGCATCTGCTCCTGTAAGGAAAAATCACTGAATAGTTATGTCAAGAGTCTTAGGCACCACTGGGAGTTCTCTTGAGGATCCCTCAAGAGAGAAAAAAATTATTCATTGAACTAAACCATTGACCATTCTTCTGCTTTCTGGTAAGGGTGTGATACTTCATGTCATTGTTTAAGAAAAAAATATATCTGTATGCCCTACATTTACCCACCTAGAAAGTGGTAAGTGAAGGAAGGACGAAAGAATGGTCAAAGAATCTGTGGCTCCTCTGTCCCAGTAAGTGTTGGATGAAGTGAGTGGACCATCTACTAATAAGAACACACCCATAGAGCTTTGGATACATAAAAAGGGTGTTAAATGAACTAAAAAATGTGGACTTAGAGTAATTTAGAAATAAGTAGACTGTGCACAGCAACACTAGGCTTCTGCCAAAGATGATCTACAGAGAGGTCATTCTGGCATCCATAGATCATGAAAAGCAACTTTCCAGCTCTTTCATATTTAGGATCAGAGAAGCACAATATGGTTCATACACACTTGGAAAGAATTCAACATTAAGATTATGGAAGTATTAAGCAGATCTTTGAGAACTCCTTGTATGTACATATAGACACATGTATATATCTAAAATTACGAAGATATAGAAATTTTCTAGAGACACATACAAAAATGTAAACTGTGGGACCCTGGAAAGTGAAAATAGGTAATTGTGCTCAAGGGAGTAAAACATTTACTTAAAAAGAAAATCTCTCTGTCTTACTTAAAAATTTTAATGTGCATATTATATTCATACATTTTAGCTTTATTGCAGTAGAACTGAGAAATAAAATAGTAAGATATTTAATGTACAATGTGATGATATGATATACATATACATTGTGAAAGGATTTTTCCCTATTAAGTAACACACCTATTGCCTCACATATTTACCTATTTGTTTATTTATTTATTTATTCATTATCTATCTATTGGTGAGAACATTTAAGTTCTCTTAGCAAATTTCAATTATACAATACAATGTAATTAGTCATAGTCATCACATTATATATTAGCTCCTCAGGCCTATTCATCTTATAACGTAAAGTTTGTAACCTTATACCGACCTCTTCCTAACCCTTAACCCCCAGCCTCAAGCAACTACCATTCCACTCTCTCTTCTTATGAGTTTGATTTTGTTGTTGTTGTTAAGATTCCATGTATAAATGATACCATGCAATATTTGTCTTTGCCTGGTTTATTTCACTTAATATAATGCCAGCTTCATCAATGCAGTCAGAAATGACGGGCTTTCCTTCCTTTTAAAAGCTGAATAATATTCTATTACATATATGTGTACCACATTTCCTTTTCTTTCTTTTTTTTTTTTTAGTTTCGACTTGTTATTTAAATTCCAGTATAATATTAGTTTTTTCAAGTGTAGAATTTAGTGATTCAGCACTTATACACAACACCCAGCACTCATTACGAGTGCTTTCCTTAATGTCTGTCCCCCACCCACCAACCCTCCAACAACCCTCAGTTTGTTCTCTCTTGTTAAGAGTCTGTTTTATGGTTTGCCTCTCTCTTTTTTGTCCCATGTTCATTTGTTTTGTTTCTTAGATTGACAGATGAGTGAAATCATATGGATTTGTCTTTCTCTGATTAACTTACTTTGTTTAACATAATACACCTCTAGCTCCATCCACATTGTTGCCAATGGCAAGTTTCATTCATTTTATGGATGAGTAATATTCCATTGAATATATATACCACATCTTCTTTAATCATTCATCAATCAATGGACACAGGCTCTTTTCATGATTTGGCTATTGTTGATAACACTGCTAAAAAATCAGAGTGCATGTATCCCTTCAAATCAGTAGGTTGTATTCTTTGGGTAAATACCTAGTAGTGCAATTGCTGAATCATAGGGTAGTTCTATTTTTAAATTTTTGAGGAACCTCCATAATGTTTTCCAGAATGACTGCTATATACTGCATTTTCTTGATCCATTTATCTATTGATGGACACAGGGGTTGTTTTATACATTTTTTTAACTATTAATGACAAGAATGTATCAGGACCATGTTCTTTAAGACCAGAAAATTGAGACAAGCAACACAAGGAATTATACCTTTGAGCTTGAAATTGGCTTGGACAGATAAAATTATTTTGCACACTATTCTCCTCAAAAATAGGAGAATAGTAAATGCTGGCTTTTTCAATCCCTAGCTTCCATCCTTCTGTGAATGGAAGAATTTATATCCCAATAAATATAACCATAAGAGGCTTAGAATGAATCAATGAAACAATATGTAAAAGAGGGTTCAATCCGAAGCCATCTAAAGAGAAAAATCTTGTTTTACCTTCTCCACCTCCTTTAGTTGAATTCTTTTCCATTGCCCCACACCTTTTGGGATTTGCTTCTGTCCTTATCATGTTTATTGTCTCAGTTCACACCTCCTTTCTAAGCAACAAGTCTCATTTAGTGGCTTCAGCTACCTCACCCATGCCAGTGACTCGATTCCATAGCTCTTTCCCCCAACATTTCTCCAGAACTCCAGATTCAACTTTCATTGACAGGCCATCTCAACTTTGATATCTACTTCATACTTAGCACATCTAAAACTCAACTCATCTTCCACTCAAACATGTTCTTTTTCCTATTTCTCCCAGTTCCCTTAGTAATATTATCACATCAAGTGAGTTCTAAAGTCACAATCTAATTCTCCCTCTCTTACCCCTGATGCCCAATTTTACCAACACAAAAATGTCCTGAGGGCAAAACCAAACCAACACACCAATCCCACCTTTGCAACTGCTTTAGTACTGTTTTGTCTAGTCTATTGTAACAGACTTTTAAAAAAAAAAAATAACTCTTCTCCCCATCTTTAAAGCTCTTCTCTTAACCTTCTCTTCCTCAGCACCACTAGATATTGAAATGCTCTGCTAGGAAAATCTTCAAAAGCTCCCTACTTCTTAGAGGATTCGCACAGACCCAGTCAACCTATGCTGGTTTATCTCCTTCATTCTGTATTTCAGCCAGAAAGAACTGTTTGCTTTTCCCCTGGACCATTGCATGCATGTTCATGCTTTTTCATCTTTCATCTTCAGCTTCCTTAGCCAGAAATATGACAAGTTCTGTGGGGTCGCATAAGGTGGTATCTTTTGCTAAGCCTCACCTTCCGTCCCCCATCTGGTGGCAGTGCTGTGTTGGAGGTGGGAGGGTGAGCCAAGAGAGTGAAAAAAGGCCTCTTGCCAATTCATTGCCAAGAATTGCTTTGTCAAACAATGCCTAAGAAGCCTTAGACACCACGAAAAATGTTAGCGGAAGAAGGGAAAAAAAGTCACAGGTGTTTCTGAGGATTATGCAGAATAGGGAAGGAAGAGACATAATGTTGGAAAATAAACCGTCATATCTTTGCATCAGTGAGGTTGTGAAATAATCTCTGTGGTCTCTGCTGACTCTGAGATGCCATCATTCTATACATCTTACTCAAAGAGAGATAATCAAATATATTTGATGACAAGGGAGAAATTGTTCTTTGTAGTTAATGCATTCTTATGAGTAAATAAAATGCTAACCAAATGTTAAAGTGTTCAGACATAAATAAACTACAAGCAATACAATGAACTGTACTTAAGCAAAGTAAATTAAATAAATATAATATACTCACTGTAAACCGGCCCCAGAGAATACTGCTAAGCCAAGACAGCCCAAAACCATTTATCCTAAAAATCATGTGGAACAAGTCATATCAGTCAACAATATTTCAAGATTCTGAGTAAATATATTTGCCTTCTCAGCAAAAGCTTTCTGTATTAATGCTTCCCTGGAGATGAATCATGTCTCTTTAAAAAATATCAGAAAAATAGGAAATATTATTTGCCTCACTATGTTTTCAAGTCAGTGATATGAAAAACTGAAAGGATGAAAAACAGAAATGAAAGGACTTTTTATTTCTGAAGACAAATCAAATAGGCGTGCATGATAAACAGAAGCAATAGCACCTTTAAATGTATGATTAGCCTTTATCTGAGACACCCCCACCCACCCCATCCTGTGTATCTTTGTATATGCCTAGAAAGTCTTTGCCCACCTTCTTTGTCCACCTTCAGGGATCTATAATGGGAAACCAGTTTCAGGAACCAATATTCTTTTCCTAGTTATATCTAACATCCAGAAGGTGAGGGTACCATAAAACTTCTGGAGAGAAGCGACCCAGAACATTCCTTATGACTTCCACTTTGCTCTTGGAAACCAAAATGAAAGTGAGAGCAATCAAGATGCTTCAACCCAACATCCATAAGAAGGCTTTGTACTCCACAAATGCTTCACCTTCTATCTTGCTTACCCCCCTTGTCCTTGTTCCCTCTCACAGCACCTTGCACAGTTCTCAAGGCTGCTCTGTTTGAAGAATGGAAAGACACTGTGCTGATCACTGCTTCTCTCCACCACACTTCATGCTCACATCCCCACTGCACCCCAAGTTCTAGCCCAAAACTGTAGACACATATACTCCTGAATAGTTGGAAACCATTCATGGTAGAAAACCGACAGCAAAAAGAAAGACCTGATTCCCCCAAATTCCTTTGATTTTGACTTTGCATCTACTCTCTTCAAGGAGCGGCAGGATTTGTCCCCCCCCCCCCCCCGCCTTAAATCTGGGCTGCCTGTGTGACTTATTCAGGCCAGAAAAGACCAGGGAAATTGATACTGCCCCAGTTCTGAACCCAGGCCTCAAGGGGCCTTATGTACTTTCTCTCTTTCTTGGAACCCTGCTGCTGCCATGAAAGTCAACCTGGGATGCCTGCTGGATGATGAGAGGCTGCATGGAGCAGGACTGAGCCAGCCCTGTCATCCAGGCCCAGGGCCCAGACGTGTGCAAAGACCCAGCAATAATCAGTCAGTCTTTGTCAATGACTTGCCATCCAAGAACAGAACTGCCCTGTCAATTCACAGACTCATGAGGTAAGTGGATGATTTTTGTTTTATGCTGCTGGGTTATGTGGTGTGGTTGGTTTTTGCGCTGCACATTGTGGTGGAAGACAACGGCTACACTCATTTACATTGAGTATATGCCAACCCGGAGCTATCTGTAACAGCATACTCCCTGGCATGATCTCCCTATATTGTCTGCATGCAACAGCAAAACCCCAGTCACAGTAGCCTTACAGACACCAGAGATGAGCCCAAGAACTCACAATGAGCTCCTGGGGCAGAGACCATTAAGACAGGAGTTAGGGCCAGATATCATAATCTAAGGCCAAGAGTTAAAGGCAGGAACCACAGACAGAAAGCCAGGCAGAATGAACTCATTAACTAACCCAGTCAAGAATTCTTTAACAGCTGGAATTAATAGAAAAAGAGTCAACACTAAAGCCTGTGGTGTAAGTCAGAAAAAAAGGATCAGTCTAGGAAAAGAAGTTACCATAGAAAAGAACCCCAGGAGAAAGTAAATATAATAAGGCAGCCAGTTGAATATCTATCTTTTCATATATGGATATCTGAATGCTGGCTGATTGAGGGTTAAAGTTATATTGGCCAACTGAGCATATTACTTTATTATACTAGACTTCATTCTTCACAACGAAGGATGTGTTTGTTTTTTCACTAGCCCTTGTATTCGGTCTTAGCAACTAGGCCAGTACCTACACATACTGGATGCTCAGCAAATCTGTTGACTGACTGACTGACTACCTGAATGAATAAATAAATGAATCCCTGAGGTAAACATCTGACTTAAGCCAGGTTAGCCAAGCTCTGGCACTAAGAGACCCTGGGGAAAAGTCTGATCCTTGAGGACAATTAAGACAGAACTTCTGGATCATGAATTTTCAGATTAGTATTTTTATGATCATTTATTTCACAAACCTGACTTTGGATCCCTGGATCTTTCACATAAGAAGCATTTAATGATATTTGTTGAACTGCATTAGAGGGCATAATGGAGCAAGTAATGCTCTTTATTGATCTTAGATATCACGACCTACTGGGAATTCTCCAAAATGATCTCCACCTCCATCACCTTTCTCAAGCAAGGATAGTCTCCTGACACTTAATGCATTCATGTGCAACTACACTGGGATCATAAAATTGGAATAGAGAGCCCAGAGAAGCCACTCACAGGCTCCCTTCAGGTTTGTTTTCATCAAAGCCCAAGACCCAAAAGTATTCCCCAAGATTAGCAAGGGACTTAACCTCCAAGAGCAGAGGCCAGCAGAACTGAACTTGTTGCCTATTCTAAAATGGACTTTTACCAAGAGGCCCAGAGTGACTTTGCTTAGATACTAAACATAATGATTTCATGCATTTTTCACCTTCAAAGGGCTAAAATACTATGTACCAATATAATTAAAATGTAGAATTGAATCATGCATTGAATGGGATTTCACAGACAATCATTAAGGGACACCCCTGCTGGAGGTTGCTTTAAACAAAGGCTAGTGAGGGCTCTCTCCCTCTGCTGTCATCTGCTTTAGTAATAATGCAGTTTGGGTGAGTAATCATACAAACGTTAAGGCCAGTTAGTCTTGGCATCATCAGTTGTGGGACTTACAATCCTTCACGATGGGCTTCCTTAATTGATTAACTTCTTCCACGCAGCACTAAAGAATGTGGGGAAATCTTTCATTAGCATTAAACATGTCTTTTTCCATGAAATGAAATGAAGTCAAAGTTTTTAAAATGTAAGCTGCAAGTAAAATGATCATCATTCCTGAACAGAGCACAATGATACTGATAAAATATCCACCATTATGTCTGTTATTTTCTGCTAACTCCCTGTAAATAAGAAAAGGAATCCAACCCAGTGAAACATGACCAGGTTTCCACTGATAACTAAGTCCCTAACTACATGCACCACACTAAACAGCAGTCTCTAGAATATTTGGGAATATAGAAATATGGAACAGACTTTATGAGCACTGAATAATATCAGAACAATCACCTACTATGAATTGCATTATTCCTTTTTCTCTTTGGTCAGTTTTAGGAAACATTATTTTTTTTTAACCCTCTCATATAATTGTGTGTGTGTGTGTGTGTGTGTGTGTGTTAAAGCCTCACATATACTACAAGCTGTAGCACCTTACATCTCAAATTACTTTCTTATTAATATCAAGAAAAATCTTTTCACTATATTCTTTGTCCTTTGCTATCAGCCAGCAAAGATCAAAGATATTTAAGTAGACTTTATTGCTAAAGAGTTTTTAATGGTAAAGTCATATTAGAATGCCTTGACTTTTCAAAACTTGACTGGAAAGTCTATTTGGAAATGCATTCTTAAAATATGCATTAATCTTCTTTCCCAGCCCAAATCCCAAATTTTAAAGTCACTTAATATAGAGAAAAGTTAGTGGGAGTGTGGCTATGTATCTGCATACTTTTCAAATTTTTGATTCATGTTAGAAAATCTGAAAATTGCTTCATCAGATTTTCATAAAAATCAAATAATTCTGCCAAAGTTGCAGCATTATGATATAAATATGGTTATTGACAACTTAAAGGGGACTCTTTGAACATCAATCTAATTAACTGCATCCCTTCTTGTCATAGTGATCATTTACTGTTAGGGCCCCTAAGATAGAGTTGCTGGAAGAGTTAGACAGCAAAGAAAGCTAATAGTCACAGGATCAAATGTAGCAGGAATTTATGGAGATGAACTACAGCATTTAAATATACCTAACCCCCAAATGCCAGTGTTCTGAGCTTCCAATGACCTATCACTAAACTAAGATTTCAGGAGAAAGTCTAATTATAAAGTTGCCTTTGAACCTATACAGACAGTGATAGAGAGACAGTGATAGAAAGATGTGGTGGGAGTGGGCTGAGAAAATGGGAGGAAACTACATAGAAAAATTATATCTAAAGGTAAGAAAATATATATATATATATATATATATATATATATATATATATATAATTGTAAAGCACCCTAAAACCCAAATTTATAATGAGAAATAACTGCCGGATTTTTAAATTTGATCTGGTACCCCTTCCTCCTTGTCTGATGACCAGTATTTGTTAAAATAAGTTATGAGTAAATTGAATAAGCAGGGGCCAGGAAAAAGGCAAGGCAAGGAGTCTTGATAGAAGCCACATGGGTTAAGAACACTCCACTCAATTCAATTCAATTCAATTCAATTCAGAAAAAATTTACTAGTATCTACATTGTATCTGATGCTAACTTGGCACCACAGAGACAAAGATGAAAGCAACAAGACTCCCCAACCACAAGAAATTTATTGGGGAGTAGGAGAGAGAAATGTTTGAACAAACAAGCAAATGCTCATGTGATACACACAGTATCAGAATCACAGAAGGAAAACAAAGAAGGGGTGTGTCATGCTGTCCAGGAGGGAGAGAAAAGCAGAAGTACCTCCTGACCAAAGTTTTGAAAGATGAATAAAAGTTCAAGGATAAAATGTTAAGGGACTTCTAAGCAGATGGGACAACATATGCAAAAATACGGAGCCAGGGAGCAGCAGGTTATGAGAAGCAAGCTCGGGGCAAATTCTGAGTGAGTTACACAGAGATAGATAAGGATTGATATATGACCAGAGTTTTGAATTCCATGCCAAAGAACTTGCTTGAATGCTATCCGTAGACGATATCCAAGATGGAAGGAGATGAAAATTGGAACTAACAGGGTCAGATTTACATTTCAGAAACTGTGCCCAGGGCAGAGAGGAAGATGGATGGAAGAGCTATATGAACAGAAGCACTGAGACCAATAGGAGACTCTGCTACAAGAAAACCTTGAAGTTTCCACCTCACTAATTGTGATCATTGAAATGGAGATCTTTCTACTTTATACAAAACAAGGAAAAGCTTACAAGGTGATTCATCATTCAAACAAGGAAAAGCTTACAAGGGGATTCATTTGGTTTTTCAAATACCTAAGCCTTGTAAAGATGTGGACTTACAAGAAAAGCACAGAAATGGATATTTTAAAAGCAAAAAGTGATTGTTATGCTTAAAAGCATCATTTATGTTCAATATTGCCTGGCATATGGTGGGCACTAAATATTTATTAAATGACTGAACAAATTAATAAATATAATTGCCCTTCATATTGGGCCCTTTTCCTGTTATTTACAAATCATTCTTAGTAATTTATCACTTGTGATAGAAAATAGAGTTAACTTAGCTTAAAATACTTAAATAAGTAACCAAACTGAGTTTATTTAAAAATTTTTTTTTATAAATCAGACTTTTATTTAGTCAGGCTGCCCTTTACCCCAATTAATCCAAATCAGTGAGCTTTTACTGTAATTGAAAGTTGTGCATGCTTGCCATTTCCACTGACCCTCTAAGAGCCTGTAATGGCAATTGGAAATTTTCCAAGGTGCTGGTACCTTTAATTTCTCCTTTACTCTTCTTTCAGACAATAGAAGTTTGCATTGTCAAGTTTAAATCTCAGAGAATGCTCCTTCATCCCTGAAATAGCTCATTTAGAAGTTTTGTTATTCCTTAACCCTGGCTTTACCTCACAAATCCTTCTGTGGAAATTAAGGACAATCCTTCTATTCCCAATCTCCTGCAATTTCAATCACAGGGACCTGCGGCAGCCTCAGCTTCGCTCTCCTGCACTCTTAACCAACCCTGTTCCGTCCACCACTGAAACGCCTCTCCTTTCTATCGTTCCCACTGAGCCCCTCTGCTACTCTCCGACCTCTCACCATCTCTTGCCCAGGTCTTCCCAAAGGTTTCCCACCTCTGTTGTCATTGACCCTCCATCCATCCAAAATGACTGTCCATGATATTTCTTCTCTCCATTGCAGAGCTGATTATGTGACTTTTCTTGGTGGCTTTAACAACTTCAATGCCTACTCCCCCCACCCCGGCCACCACCTTATTCAAAAACCCAAGTCCAAAGTCTAGCCTGCCCCCAGAGGCCCTTTGCTTGTGACCCCCAGACTCTCTTCACATACTTTCACATCTCTGTATTCTTGCACATATTTTCCCTCTGCCTCACCCCCTCTTCAACCAGCACATACATTCCTCCAAGAGGCACCCAAGGGGAAAGGAGACACAAGGCAGGCCTAAGAGCGTGAGCATTAATGTGCTTGAACTTCGGTGTAGACTGAGCCCAGCTTTTAGCTGCGCCCCAGCTTGGCCACCTCCTGGCTCTGGGAACTGGGGCAGATTGCTCAGCCTTCCAGGGTTCCAACCGTAACAGAACAGCTACTTTACAGGGTGCTGTAAGAATTTAATGAGCTCAGGTCTCTAAAGCACTCAGTTCAGTGCCTGCAACATAGTAATCGTGCCCTAGTGACCATTACTTTTAAATGTCATCTACTCCATGTCCTTCTCTTCAACCACCATTTCCTTAAGTCAAAATTGATGGATTCTCCTCTATGCTCTTGGAATGTTTTGCTTAATATTCAATAGCATTTTTCTTATGGTAGGATGCTTATTTCTTTAATAATAACCACAGTTAACAGTTCATTCAGCATTTTATATATTCGTCACTATTGTGAGCCTCTAATATGTATTCTCTAACTTAACCCTCAGTAACTCCGTGAGGTAGCTGATTATGATCCCCACTTTAGTGGTGGGAGTAACTGAAATCAGAGTGGATAAGCCACATGCCTGACGTTGCTCAGTGGGGTAAGAGCCGAACTAGAATATGAAACCAGACAACCCTGATCAGAATTCATTCTCTTAACCAGGGTATAGTCCATTGAAATATAACAGAAATTGCATCCCTTTCATCTCTGTGTGACTAGTGTATTCACAGCTTCTACGCACAAGGAGGGTCTCTTACGAGCTTCTGAGGAGATTCTTGGAACCCAAGATCTAGGCTACTGAACTCAGAATGTACTGAAAACTTAGGAGTAACAAAAGCTGCCCATCCAGACTGTTCTTCTCTTTCTCTCTGCAGAATCAGTTCCTCTGTTTTGGTCCAAGGAAAGTAATAGCGCTTGTTATTATACTCAGTGTGGTCCAGTACCCTAACCCTCCCTCTACAGGGAGGCAACCAAGGGAGATTTTCTGTGAGTGGAGAAATTTCTCCAAAACATATGGACTACACCCCGTGTACTCCACCTTGGTATATGTTTTAATAAGTGGATGAATACAAAACTGTCTGTACTTGGCAATCTTGTCTCAAAAAAGTCCTTTGTCACGGTGGAGAAATGTTGCCACTTGAAAACTGACAGAACATAAGAAAGGAAAATCTGGAAAAAGTATATACCCACATTTACGTTCAGAGAGATGGGTATAAAGAAACTATATAGATTTATATATTTTTAAAAATTCTTTAGTGAGAGGCACCTGGATGGCTCAGTGGGTTAAAGCCTCTGCCTTTGGCTCGGGTCATGATCCCAGGGTCCTGGGATTGAGTCCCACATCGGGCTCTCTGCTCAGCAGGGAGCCTGCTTCCTCCTCTCTCTCTGCCTGCCTCTCTGCCTACCTGTGATCTCTGTCAAATAAATAAATAAAAATCTTTAAAAAAAATAAATTCTTTAGTGAGAAATAGCATACTTCTGAAATGTGAAGTTTTTACCAACTGAAATGGCATTATTTGATATGGAAATAAGATTGTGCATAAAGGCCCGGATATACTTTTCATCATCTACTTCAGCTACTTGTGCTCTTATTTCCATTTATAAAATAGGTGAATATTAAAATTCCCCAGGGTTGCTCTGCACAGTTTAAAAAACTGTGGGCCTATAAATTCTGTGTAAAATTCGTATCTCTGTTGTGAACATCACTCAATAAATCTCTAAATTAAACACACAATGCTTTCATACTGCCTGAGTTCTTGCTAGGTCTGAGGTCATATCATCAGCATGTACACATTCAGAGCATTTCATGAACTATATGATGTCGGCAGGTCATTAATAAAAACTGAAAAAGTAAAAAGCCCCATAATTAGCTCCTGAGGTAACTTTGAATGTAACATTTTCACCTCATATTCAACACCATTAAACAAAATGACTGGGGTTTATTCACTAATGTAGCCTGAGAACCATTCCACTATAGTTAAACTTTGCCAAATTGAGGGACACTCAAATAGCAATATGTTGTGATTCATCGAATCAAAGGCCACAGGCAAATCAATAGAGATAGTTGCTGCATAAAAAATTATAATGAACAAATGTAACAATATCATCAAGGTTACCTTGAGAAGAGCAAAGAAGTGGTTTAAAATCATCACAAAAATAAGGTCAATATATCAGCTTTGAATGGAAAGCTCAGTAATTTTTCAGCAGATTTAGGAGAAACTATACAAAGGCAAATAAGCAACCCTCGGGGTGAAAAATAATTTCTCAAGGTATATTGTAAAAGTCTGGTCTCTTAGTATTATATACAGTAACCTCAGATGTGATAGACCCACTAGTAAAAGGTTAAGACCTTCATATGTTATAAGAGCAAATTCTGAGGAACAGAAAGCGAGTACACCAAACCAGTGCATCTATATATATTTAAGTCTTGAAGTAAAGAAGCAGCATACTCATCAAATGACAGACAAAGGGAAAAAAGGGATGTGAAATCATTTAATTCCTCCCTTATTTTAATTCTATTTGATTATCTATCTTTGAACAAAGTCCAGTTCCTAGAGGAGACTAAAATGCTTACCTCAATTATTTGAGTGGCTTTTCAGATGATTCGGTAATATAAGAAAGGTGGTATCAGATTATCAATAAGGAACTTGTTGCTCACTCAGCTAAAAAGTGTTAGACTGGTGTATACCTGAATCAGTTCTCTAGACAGTTGATGGGAAGCATAGTCATCATATTTTTCCAATGATAGAAGTCTAAAATCATACAGCTAGAAACTGCCTTCAAGAGTATTTATACCAAAGACACTTAGGTGGCGTAGCTGGTTGAGTGGCTGACTCTTGGCTTCCACTGAGGTCATGATCTCAGGCTTGTGAGCTCAGGACCCCACACTGGGTTTTCCTCCTAGTGGAGAGTCTGCCTGAGATTCTTTCTCCCTTCCCATCTGTTCCTCACCTTGGCTCATGCTCGCTCTCTAAAATAAATTAATAAAATCTATTTAAAAAATAAAATAAATGGATTTCATGTTTAAAAAAAAAAAAAAAAAAAACAAGAGTATTGGGGCCCCTGGGTGGCTCAGTCAGTTAAGCACCTGCCTTTGGCTCAGGTCATAATCCCAGGGTCCTGGAATGGTGGTGCCCCTGGAGTTGAGCTGAGCTCCTTGCTCAGTGGGGATCCTGCTTCTCCCTCTCCCTCTGCTGCTCCCCCTGCTTGTGCTCTCTCTCGCTCTCTCTCTGACATATAAATAAATAAAATCTTAAAAAAAAAAATCTTAATTCACACCATCAGCCTCTTCCTTCATTTAGCCTCTTTTCTCAATATACTACATAATGAAATACATTTGGTGTTGACTGTTCTGAGTGAGTTTTTCTAAGTATTTTTTAAACATTTATACAGTAATAATATTGGCAAATTTCACCCAATATTTAAACTTTTTCTAAACCACAAAATCACTGCCTGCAAAACAACTACATCATAAAGCAAGGTTGAACTTAAGGCTGATCAGGAATCTGAATGTTATGAAAGGGACACAGGCAAGTTGTCTTATCTTCTCAAGTTGTACGATTATCCCTTTTGTCTCGAATCAAAAGTCCCAAAAATTTGCTTTATGTTTTAAGAACACAGGATAAAAAATTTTTTACCTAACAAAATGCTTTATTGACTGCTTGGATTTTGAGTTCTTAGAACAATATTTAGTCTTTAGAAAACACCACTTTGTTGGGGCACCTGGGTGGCTCAGTCAGTTAACTGTCTGCCTTCAGCTCAGCTCGGGTCATGACCTTAGGATCCTGGGGTTGAGCCCCACCTCAGGTTCCCTGCTCAGCAGTAAGTCTGCTTCTCCCTTTGCCTCACCTACTCATACTCGCTCACTCATGCACACTCTCTCGCTCTCTCAAATAAATAACATCTTTTTTTAAAAAAGAAATCATCAAGGTGATGCTGGCCTCATAAAATGAGTTTGGAAGTTTTCCTTCCATTTTTATTTTTTGGAACAGTTTCAGGAGAATAGGAATTAGTTCTTCTTTAAATGTTTGGTAGAATTCCCCCGGGAAGCCGTCTGGCCCTGGGCTTTTGTTTGTTTGGAGATTTTTAATGACTGTTTCAATCTCCTTACTGGTTATGGGTCTGTTCAGGCTTTCTATTTCTTCCTGGCTCAGTTGTGGTAGTTTATATGTTTCTAGGAATGCATCCATTTCTTCCAGATTGTCAAATTTATTGCCATAGAGTTGCTCATAGTATGTTCTTATAATAGTTTGTATTTCTTTGGTGTTAGTTGTGATCTCTCCTCTTTCATTCATGATTTTATTTATTTGGGTCCTTTCTCTTTTCTTTTTGATAAGTCGGGCCAGGGGGTTATCAATTTTATTAATTCTTTCAAAGAACCAGCTCCTAGTTTCGTTGATTTGTTCTATTGTTTTTTTGGTTTCTATTTCATTGATTTCTGCTCTGATCTTTATGATTTCTCTTCTCCTGCTGGGCTTAGGGTTTCTTTCTTGTTCTTTCTCCAGCTCCTTTAGGTGTAGGGTTAGGTTGTGTACCTGAGACCTTTCTTGTTTCTTGAGAAAGGCTTGTACCGCTATATATTTTCCTCTCAGGACTGCCTTTGTTGTGTCCCACAGATTTTGAACCGTTGTATTTTCATTATCATTTGTTTCCATGATTTTTTTCAATTCTTCTTTAATTTCCCGGTTGACCCATTCATTCTTTAGAAGGATACTGTTTAGTCTCCATGTATTTGGGTTCTTTCCAAACTTCCTTTTGTGGTTGAGTTCTAGCTTTAGAGCATTGTGGTCTGAAAATATGCAGGGAATGATCCCAATCTTTTGATACCGGTTGAGTCCTGATTTAGGACCGAGGATGTGATCTATTCTGGAGAATGTTCCATGTGCACTAGAGAAGAATGTGTATTCTGTTGCTTTGGGATGAAATATTCTGAATATATCTGTGATGTCCATCTGGTCCAGTGTGTCGTTTAAGGCCTTTATTTCCTTGCTGATCTTTTGCTTGGATGACCTGTCCATTTCAGTGAGGGGAGTGTTAAAGTCCCCTACTATTATTGTATTATTGTTGATGTGTTTCTTTGATTTTGTTATTAATTGGTTTATATAGTTGGCTGCTCCCACATTGGGGGCGTAGATATTTAAAATTGTTAAATCTTCTTGTTGGACAGACCCTTTGAGTATGATATAGTGTCCTTCCTCATCTCTTATTATAGTCTTTGGCTTAAAATCTAATTGATCTGATATAAGGATTGCCACTCCTGCTTTCTTCTGATGTCCATTAGCATGGTAAATTCTTTTCCACCCCCTCACTTTAAATCTGGAGGTGTCTTCGGGCTTAAAATGTGTTTCTTGGAGGCAACATATAGATGGGTTTTGTTTTTTTATCCATTCTGATACCCTGTGTCTTTTGACAGGGGCATTTAGCCCATTCACATTCAGGGTAACTATTGAGAGATATGAATTTAGTGCCATTGTATTGCCTGTAAGGTGACTGTTACTGTATATGGTCTCTGTTCCTTTCTGATCTACCACTTGCCAAAACCAGACAAGGATCCCACCAAAAAAGAGAGCTATAGACCGATATCCTTGATGAACACAGATGCGAAAATACTCAACAAAATACTAGCCAATAGGATTCAACAGTACATTAAAAGGATTATTCACCACGACCAAGTGGGATTTATTCCAGGGCTGCAAGGTTGGTTCAACATCCGCAAATCAGTCAATGTGATACAACACATCAATAAAAGAAAGAACAAGAACCATATGATACTCTCAATAGATGCTGAAAAAGCATTTGACAAAGTACAACATCCCTTCCTGATCAAAACTCTTCAAAGTGTAGGGATAGAGGGCACATACCTCAATATCATCAAAGCCATCTATGAAAAACCCACTGCAAATATGATTCTCAATGGAGAAAAACTGAAAGCTTTTCCACTAAGGTCAGGAACACGGCAGGGATGTCCATTATCACCACTGCTATTCAACATCGTACTAGAGGTCCTAGCCTCAGCAATCAGACAACAAAAGGAAATTAAAGGCATCCAAATCGGCAAAGAAGAAGTCAAATTATCACTCTTCGCAGATGATATGATACTATATGTGGAAAACCCAAAAGACTCCACTCCAAAACTGCTAGAACTTATACA